>NC_059281.1:2086313-2088813 GCF_017591435.1 Portunus trituberculatus
AAAGATGATGGGGCACACAGCCGCCCACCAAACCCCACTGGTGACTACAGCCACCAACAGCAACAAGGACGAGACTAACGCGTCCTCCGCGCCGCCACCACGATTGCACGAACGCACGAGAAAATGCAGCCAAACCAACTACACTTCTCTCAGAACAACAACCCGCTGTTCTACAGCCACGGTCTAACCAGTAACAAGCCAGCTACTCAAACAGGAGGGCACGACTCCCAGGCCGATGACTAGTGAGTACCTCTTAACACAGAGCCCAGCACAACGTGTCTCTTCCTGTGCCCAGAGCGCACGTGTTATCTCAGCTGAAGACTGGCTGGTACTATAAACAGTATACTACTGATACTACACAACTGATGATGGGGGCACACAGCCGCCCACCAACCACACTGGTGACCACGGCCACCACAACAGCAACAACGGGACGAGAAACAATAACGCGTCCCTCCGCGCCGCCACACCCGAGAGGATGAACGCAAACAGGAAATGCAGCCCCAACCGGCCACACTGTCCTTAGGACAACAAGCCCGCTGTCCTACACAGCCACGGTCTACCGAGTAACAAGCCAGCTACTCAAGGGAAGGAACAACTCCCAGACCAATGAATACTGAGTACCAATTAACACACAGTCCAGCCACACGATGTCTCTACCCTGTGCCCAGAGCATACGTGTTAACTCCGCGGAAGACTGGCCAGTACTGACTCGCTCGCCAGACAACGAGACGCAGGAAGAGGGAGGCGGATTGTCTGCTCATCAAAACAGCCCGAGGGGCCCGCGCTGGGTGGCCATAGGCTACGCATATAATAAAATAATAAATTACAGAAGATTAAGACAGTGCCCTCACAATACATATATATATATATATATATATATATATATATATATATATATATATATATATATATATATATATATATATATATATATATATATATATATATATATATATATATATATATATATATATATATATATATATATATATATATATATATATATATATATATATATATATATATATATATATATATATATATATATAATATATATATATATATATATATATATATATATATATATATATATATATATATATATATATATATATATATATATATATATATATATATATATATATATATATATATATATATATATATATATATATATATATATATATATATATATATATATATATATATATATATATATATATATATATATATATATATATATATATATATATATATATATATATATATATATATATATATATATATATATATATATATATATATATATATATATATATATATATATATATATATATATATATATATATATATATATATATATATATATATATATATATATATATATATATATATATATATATATATATATATATATATATATATATATATATATATATATATATATATATATATATATATATATATATATATATGTATATATATATATATATATATATATATATATATATATATATATATATATATATATATATATATATATATATATATATATATATATATGTATATATATATATATATATATATATATATATATATATATATATATATATATATATATATATATATATATATATATATATATATATATATATATATATATATATATATATATATATATATATATATAGCCTACAGGACAGCTCATATAGTATACACACTGCACTAGCAAGGCGTGACCATATATAGACAGAAGCTGCTTCCCTAGGTCGCCACCACAATCTCCTCCTCGTCCTAAGAGATAATAACAAGTAATTCTACACGGGAGTGCGGAGAGAAAGTTGTCTTGGTAGAACCGCCCTCACGTAGGACAATCCACCCACTCTACTCAAGACAACTCCACTCCTAGCTGAATGTAGTGGTCTGGAGCCCTCCACAAGGGAGAGTCCACACTCACTACAAGCAGCGTAATATCTGGCCCGCCGCGGTACTGCGTACTAGCCCACCTCCTCGTCAGCCGCTTTCACATACACCGACACACTTCTCTCCAGCCGGCCCCACACCACCAAGGCTGCTAACACAGCACACTATGGCCCACAATATTCTATGAGGCCCTCAGCCTCGGCGAAACACACTACACACGTCTCCCGGACGTGGCAGACAATAACAGACACGAATACCTCAGGTCAGAACTAACTCGACACAGGAGTGGGGGAAGACTGCCCCGCCACCCTTACTGGGCCTCAACTCACGTGGCTCACCTCCCACGCACTATGGGGGAACAAAGGAGCTGCCTCGCACCTCCACTACCACCACTACTACTTCTACTTACTACTGGAGGGTATTTTCCTCCTATACTACATACTACGTAAGGACGTTAGGTCCTCTCACTACAACAACACTACGACTCCCTGATCTCCTTCCCCGGCAACCCACAGAGGCGCAGTACTTGATCCGCTACTCGGAATTCACAACACTGAGTACTGCACACTACCAG
>NC_059281.1:2093813-2103813 GCF_017591435.1 Portunus trituberculatus
CCTTAAAGATATCTTCCCAATATTCCCTATGTACTTCCTCTTTTTCCTTGTTTGTATAGACTTTTCTATTATCTTTGTTTTTTAGGTAGTGAGGTTCTGTGTTAGTGTTATTGGTAATCTGTTTTATTTTCTTCCAAAAACTTGCTGGGTCTTTATATATGTTGGCTAAGTCATGTAACAGCATAGACCAGTGCTCATTATTCTCGGTGATTAAGGATTCTTGAAGAACTGACTGTAGGTTGCGGTAATATTTGTAGCTTTGAATGTTCCAACCATATGTTTTGCTGTATGTCTGAAGACTAGAGAAAAGTGTTATTAATAGTTTGGTGGTGTCACTATGTTTTGGTGAGGGGAGACTTTTATATTTTGTTATTGGTATTGCTTCATGCATTGCCCTGTCTATTGCTTGATGTCAGTTCTCTACTGCATAGTCTATTGTTTCAAGAGTCGCCCTGTTTAGGTTATTGTTATGCAGCGTTTCCGTAACCCTTGCTTTAAAATTTTCCCAGTTGGCTTTCCTGTAATTTGGTCTTGGGTTTACTGGTATGAGTATAGGTGTTATTGATATTGTTAGTATTATTGGTATGTGGTCGCTGGTGGTGAGTGGTCCAGGGGAAATATAGGTGTTGTGATAAGTATGGTAGTTTGTTAAAATTATGTCCGGGGTCGTTCCTCGTCTTTGCGTATAAAATGTTGGGAAGTCAGGGCCTATGAGTTGAATAAGTCTGTTTTGTATGAGTGTGTTAATTTGTCTTCCTTTGATGTTCGTATGGTTGTAGCCTAAGGTGGGGTGATTGGCATTAAGGTCAGCGATCATATATACAGGGCAATTGCGTCTGAATAGTTTTGTAAAGTCAGGTATGGGGATGTAATTTCTGGCTGGTGGTTGGTATAAAGTTGCTATTAGTATTTTGCCTGTAGAGGTAGTTATTTCTATTGCAAGCAGGTCTGATATGAAGTCATCTATGAGTTTGTATTCAATGTTCCTCTTAATTGCTATTGCGGTTCCATCTGACTGGTTGTTCAGGAGTTCTTTTATGTAGGTGATAGCCAGCTATTTTCATGTTTGTTTCGTCTGTTAAGCAGTGACTGTTTATTAGGATAACGTGTGGGTCTAGCGTTCTGTACGTGTTAGATAATGAAATCCTTCTGTTAGTCCACTGTAGTACGTTATGATGAATAATTTTAATGTTATTGAGGGCCATGTTTTTTGTGTTGTTTAAGTTGTAGTTGTAAATTTACTTTAGGTTTGTTTTACTACGTTGGGTTTGTCTGATTGGCGGTGTTCTATCCTTTCCTTGCCCGCTTCTTATCTTCCTAAATGCGCTATCATCAACAGTCATAAAACAGTTTTCTAAGTGTATTTTGCCTCTTTTCAGCAGGATTATGATTTCTTCTGGTTCTAAAGTGTCTTCATTATAAGTGAATTTGTATTCTCCCTCTTCTACTCCTTCGATTAGTTCTGTGATTGTTAAATTTTCAGGCCATCCATTACTTTCTTTTGTGTAAAACTGGAGCTGAATGTTCTCGCTGTTGAGCTGTCTTCCTTCGTTTCCACATTGTCTTGTTGTTGTTGTTGTTGTTGCTGCAATTGTTGATATTTATTTGGTGACTCCCCTTTCTCCATTTCTGTTTCTTGGTTTCTGTCATTTTGTTCTGTTTGGGCTAAGGTTGCTAGTAGTTTGGATGAGTTTGGTATTTTGGGGATCTTTATTGCAGGTAGGTTGTTTTCTTTAAGGGTAGCATTAAGTTCTTTTTCGAAGCTCCCAGGTTCTATTACATTCATGAGGTGTGCATGAACCATGCATGAGTATATTTTAAGTGTTCATCCTTGTTGATTTGTGATATGCCATTGTATTGGTTGTTTGTTATTGTGTTTGTTTTTGTCACCTGTGAGTATGTTGTTTTTTCTTTTTCTTCTAGTCTTTTCTTTTTGATAGCTTCCTTTCGTTTTATACATTTCATAGACAGGGTTCTGTGGTTATCTCCACAGTTAATGCACTTTTTTTGTTCTTTGTTACATTCTTTCCATATGTGGCCTTTTTCATTACACTCGGAACAAATTTTGTAATCTTGTTTCTGGGGGCAGTTTTTTGTTAGGTGATCTTCTAATTTATAGCATTTGAAACACGTCATGATGCTATAAAATTTTTCTTGCTTAATCTGGTAGTATGGGATTTTCATTGAGAATAATTTCAATCCTTTTTCTTGAGCTTTAGTTGCGTAAATGGCTTGAGTAAAGGTAATCTTTATGTTCTTTGAATTTGGAAATATAAACACAGTATCTATGTTTTCTCCTATCCACAGGTTGTGAGCTATTATTTCTTCCTTCATCTCGTCCTCATTATTGTTGTATATGTAGGAGTTCACGTTGAATGCTATTACAGACCTTTTGGCTTTTAGTTCTAGCGGGGTTATCGTGGTAAACTCTTGTTGGTTCAGTTCATCTTTGATCTTATCTTGGAATAGTTTATCTTGGTCATCATCAGTGACATAGCCATCTTGTAGTTGTATAAGGTCAGTGGGGTAGACATCATACTTCGAAAGGATATTCAGCAGTGAGTCTTTTTTTTTAGGGTCTTTAGGGTTAACTTTAATTTTTACCCTTGGCATTTTGCCGGTTGCATAGGTGGGAGTTGTAGATTTTTTTTTTTTTTTTTCTTGAAAGCTTAAGTTTAGAGAAGAGAAGTTGTTCAGGAGAGACACGCAGGAAAAGGAAGGGCACACAAAATATACGTACAAGTTTTAGCAGAATCCATGTGCACTTTACATATTGTGTATAAATGTGTAGAGTGTCAGTGTTAAATGTTTGGTCCCGTGCAGCCGCGGACACTGCCCGCTCGGGTACAGGTTGGTCGCTAAATGACTTCCTGCACCCGAGAGAGCCTGCCTCTACGGTCACCCGGTGCCCTTATGCCTATCAACGAGACTGCATCAGCAGGACCACAGCTAATTTCCTAACACCTAGGAAAGACTACCTACAGCTGCACTACCTAAGGCTCCCGCCCGCTAGCAGGCGTCAAGAAGCACAGTGCAGCTGCCCCAGAGGGACTTCCTGATTCCCTATTGCCCCAGACTAGTCGCTTCCTATAAGCACCCCACTAGTGGGGCCCCCAAGAGCAAGCCGAGGGGGTTCGCCTTCGTACCACGTACCAGTCCAGCTAGTGGGCAGAGACTTTCGAAGAATGAAGTGGATAGAATGAGAAAGCCCTGCGAATACTCCAGCGAGTGGAGTACACTACCCGTAGGCCTCAGCTCGTAGGGCGGCTCCCTCGAACGCTGTGGGGCCCTAGGTAGTGTCTCCCAACTCTGGGTAACAGGTATTTGTATAAAAGCAAGGACAGCAGTCAAATCCCTCTCTGTGGTTTGTGGTTTTCTCCTCTGTGGTGATGAAAACCACGAACCTATCCGCGCAGCGGCGCGGCTCACTATCTCAGCTACTAGAAGGCCACCTGGAAGAGACCAATCAGTGCATTCCATTTTCCAGCGCACCGCGACGTGATCCACCTGTATTGTATATAAACTGCTTTACCTACAGGCCTGTCATTCTCTCTGAAGAAGCCCTATGGGCGATACGTTGGAGAAATGCAAATACTCCTGCTACTCCTGAGTTTCTTTATATATATATATATATATATATATATATATATATATATATATATATATATATATATATATATATATATATATATATATATATATATATATATATATATATATATATATATATATATATATATATATATATATATATATATATATATATATATATATATATATATATATATATATATATATATTGTTACGGTCACGGCTGCGGTTAACTGCTACAGCTCACTAGAGTCTTTGTTACTGTCAGTGCAGTGGGGAATATAACCCTCCACAGAGTCCCCACTACTATAAATCACAGCAGCCGTAACACTCAGGTTCTTTCAAGGTCGCCAACAGTGTATAACTTTCCCCACTGTAAGGGAATCTCCTTAGCAACTCCTTCTCCTCCTGTACCCAACCAAGTAGAATTTATAAATGGTAGATGTTATGTGTAACAGGGCGAGGCCTTAATAGCCCCTAGAGAAACCGCCCACAAGGACAATTCCACCCACTTCTCTATGAAGTATTAATGCCTCTCCGCACGCCTTGCCCACAGACTGTGATAAATCACAGACTGGGACAACACACGCAGTATATTACTATACTATCCTACTACGACAAGTGCTTCCTAACACCTGTCAGACTGACACCCCTAGCCTACGACTACTACAATATATGATGTGTACAGCACATCCGGTGGTGTACACACAAGCCCAGACACCACCTACGGGTGACAACAGCCACACGGAGTCCAGATACTCGTCACAGACAAGTCTAACGGACGAGAACGACGCGCCCACTGGCCTACAGCATGAAGCCTCTCAGCATTCAGCGTGCGTGGCTACAACACTACAATACAGTATACTACTGATACTACACAAAAGATGATGGGGCACACAGCCGCCCACGAAACCCGACTGGTGACAACAGCCACCAACAGCAACAACGGGACGAAACAATAACGCGTTCCTCCGCGTCGCCATACCCGAGTGGACGAACGCACGAGAAATGCAGCCAACTTGCCACGCTTCTCTCAGAACAACAAGCCCGTTGTTCTACAGTCACGGTCTACCAGTAGCAAGCCAGCTACTCAACAGGACGGCACAACTCCCAGACCGATGACTAATGAGTACCGCTTAACACACAGCCCAGCAAACACGTCTCTTCACTGTGCCCAGAGCGTACGTGTTAACTCCACTGAAGACTGGCCGGTACTATAAACAGTATACTACTGATACTACACAACAGATGATGGGGGCACACAGCCGCCCACCAAACACACTGGTGACCACAGCCACCAACAGCAACAATGGGACGAAACAATAACGCGTCCCTCCGCGTCGCCACACCCGAGTGGACGAACGCACGAGAAATGCAGCCAACCGGCCACACTTCTCTCAGGACAACAAGCCCGTTGTCTCTACAGCCACGGTCTACCCAGTAACAAGCCAGCTACTCAACAGGAGGGCACAACTCCCAGACCGATGACTAGTGAGCACCAAGAGAAGCCCAGCAACACGTCTCCCTACCCTGTGCCAGACCGACGAGAGCGCGCGTCCACCTCCGCTGAAGACTACCTTGGTACTGAGGCGATGCTCGCAGGCACAACAAGATGGTGGAAACAAAGAGAGATGGGTTGTGAGCACAGAAGAACAGCGACAGCATCTGCGCTTGGGCCGCCATACAATGGGCATATAATAAAATAATAAATTAAAGGGGAAACAAGGCAGTGCCCCTCACACGCCCTCCCTTAAAAGAAAAAATTTTGGAAACAAAACATTTACAAAATTTTTTTAAAAGGCATGGAACTGATTAAAGGGAATGGCCCCGGGACAGACAATCGGCCACAACGTTGTCTGCTCCTTTTATATGTCTGACAATGATATTGTACTCCTGGACTTACTCGGTATGGGGGCCATTTGACAGGCTTTTCGTCCCCAACATCAATATCGTGTTCTATCAACTGTGTCCTGCCCGGGACACTGCTAAACACAGAAGAGTACTTCCTCAGCCGCCGAAGCAACTCATCTTGCTGATCCCCTAAGTGTTCAACCTTCTCTTTCAAGAGATGGAGGCTATTCCGTTCCCACTGCCCTGTAGGAACAACAGGTTCAGGCCCAATAACTTCTGGAGCCTCTCCCTCCCGGCAGAAAAATAAAACTGAAGATGCCTCTTGCACGGCAGAACTAAAAGAGCCCTTCTGGCTAGTAGAACGAAAATAGGGCTTCAGCATGTTAACGTGACACAGCTGAGCCCTCTTGCGCCGGTCAGGAGTGACCACCAGGTAGTCGAGGTCACCTACCTTCTTCTCTATAACATAGGGGCCACTATAGCGGGCAGCAAGCGGCTGGCCCTGAAGTGGTAACAGCACGAGCACTTCATCTCCAGGGGCAAAACTCCGATACTCGGCCCTTCGGTCATAATACCCCTTCATACTCTGCTGGGCCTTACACAGGTGGGCCTGCGCCACCTCTAATGCCTTGGCTAATCTCTCGACTGCTCATGAGGCTCTTAAGCAGTGAGACAGGGCGCTCAGGCGACGGCTGACACCAAGCCTCCCGAACAACGTCGAGCGGTCCACGCACTCGGTGTCCAAACACTAGCTGATTGGGTGAGAAACCCAAGGACTCAGTGGGCGCTTCTCTCATCGCAAATAAGACAAAGGGGACATCCTCGTCCCAGTCCTTCTCTCTCTCCATGCAGAAACTCTTGAGCATGGTCTTGAGAGTTTGATGATGTCTCTCCAGGGCTCCCTGAGACTGCGGATGATAAGCACTGGACACAATATGCTTGATCCCCCACGCAGTCATCGTATCTTTAAACAACTTTGAAGTAAAGTTGGTCCCCTGATCGGACTGCAGCTCTGCTGGCAATCCAAAGTGTGTAAAGAAGGTTAACAAAGCCTTCAGCACCACCTTAGAGTGAGTGCTTCTCAGGGAATTGCTTCAGGGTACCGCGTGGTAACATCCATTATGGTCAACAAATACTTGTGACCAGCCCTGGTAGTAGGCAGAGGACCTACTATATCAATCAAAACCCTCGTGAAGGGAGGATCAACAGCAGGGATGGGGTGGAGTGGCGCCACAGGGGGTGTCTGATTAGGCTTGCCCACCACTTGACAAGTGTGGCAGCACTTAAGAATCGTGGCTACTTCTCCAGACATGCTGGGCCACCAAAATTGCGACGCAGGCGAGCGACGGTCTTTCGGATGCCCAGGTGTCCAGCCATGGGCCCCTCATGTGCCAACAGCACAAGTGCCTCACGCAGCTTATGCGGCACAACTACTTGCAGTAGTTCACCACCGTCACTCTCCTGCCATCTACGACACAACACCCTTGATGCAAAACAAACTCCTCCCTGCCCTCCAACTCCTCACTTCCCTCACCCACTCGAGCAAAGAAGGAGGCCAACGCCGGGTCCTCCTGCTGCCTACGAATGAGCTCTGCAGGCTCTAGCTGGGTAAGAGAAAGGGGACTATAGGGTCATGGGGTTGAGGCAACGCTGCAACCCTACGTCCCACACGGCATCGAGGACGGAGAGCTGGCCCAGGCTGCTCCGCTCCTGCCATGTGATCCGGTGAGTCCTCAGAAGGATCATCACCACCAGCCAGGCAGTCACCAGGCAAGGGAACAGCTCGCTCCCTGCCTCCACGATGCTCCACAGGGGGAGAAACTTCCAACTCCCCGCAGAACTGGAAGTCTCCCACCCTGGGCGCCAACTTCCAACAAACTGCCTGACTTATCATGCTGGGGCCTGTGCTGAACATCAGAGCCCTCAGCCTCCACACCAGGAAGCAACTCAGCACGAGTGCTCCTCCGGAGTGCTCTGCAGAGTGAGGATAACCATCAAACAACTCAGCTACACCCAACACTCCGTCCTCACTCTCAGCAACAACTCCCAAAGCCGAGTCCGGTGCATTAACAAGTGACTCCACGCCGTCACCGTCAGCCTCTACACCAGAACTCAATGGTGAGCCCAACACTGGCTCCACCACATCAGCACTGCTACTCCCATCTGGAGTCAATCCCACCTGGCTGCTAGCAGCCTCCTGGGTAGTAACAGGCTCTCTCTCAGCCCGGCGGGCCTGAGAGCGGGTAACAACATTTACAGAGTCTTGCACCACTGGCCCAGACTCTTCAGCAACCTCATCCTCATCAGAGGTTGGGATCCATACACGACCACCAGCCAAATCATTCCCAAGCAGGAAGTCCACTCCTGCGACTGGCAGTTCGTCTGCCACTGCTACCTGAGCCGTAGCAGTGACAAGAGGACATGACAGCGTCACCTCAGCCGTCACGAACTCCTCCACAGTGTTAAGTCCACGACACAACACTGCCTTGCTAGATGTCACCTTCCTACCAGTGACATTTCGGCACACTGACTGCTGTGCACCCGTATCACGCAGTACGGTGACGGGATACTTTGTGCCATCAATCTCAACCGTGCCTCCACACAGGAACGGAGGGCACCAGTAAAGTTCACTATCCTTAATAAGATCGGGTGAGGCAACAGGGGGAGGGACAGGGGGGGCCAACCTGCTCTCCCTCCTCCAAACACAACTCAGGCACTAGCTGGAGACTTTGAACTAAAGTACGCTCTACACTCTGTTCTCCTCCTCCTCCTACACTACCAACAACTCCAGGTGTACTTATTGCATGGCGAGTTCTCTCCCACTCCAACTCTCTATCTTTATCTGCCCTTTCTCTCTCCATCTCCAATCTCATCATCTCCATCTCTCTAGCCTCCTTCTCTGCTGCTAGTCTCTGAATTTCTCGTCTCTCCTCCATCTCTCTAGCCCTCTCCTCAGCAGCTAATCTCTTCAACTCTCTCTTCTCTTCTGCTTCTATCTCCATTTTCCTCATTTCCAGCTTCAATCGCAGTTCCTCCAGTCTGGCAGCTGACTGGACACTATCAGCAATACTGCTTGCTGGACTAGATCATCGGGAGTCTCCCCTGCTTCCGATACTTTTGCCAGGGCTAATATATCCCACATCACCTTCACTGGGACCGCCACGTCCGTTATCATGAGACAGACGTGCGTCTCCACTGACCCCATGCGCGGCCAACGACTCATCATACCCACGTGGTGAGTCTCTCGCCGGCTCACACTTGCATCCTCACCCTCCACTGGTGAATTGAAAAGGCCAGTAACTCACTCTATGGTGCTCACAGGGACTCATTCTCACAAACAATAAAATAATATAAGTAATAATCCCCCACACAATACACTACACCACTATAAAGCACTTGGTTTGATCCTGGCGAGGTCGCCACTTTTGTTACATACGCCACGGCTGCGGTTAACTGCTACAGCTCACTAGAGTGTTATCCTGGCACGATCGCCAGTTTTGTTACGGTCAGTACAGCGGAGAATATAATACTCCACAGAGTACCCACTACTATAAATCACAGCAGCCGTAACACTCAAGTTCTTTCAAGGTCGCCAACAGTGTACATCGTTCCCCACTGTAAGGGAATCTCCTTAGCAACTCCTTCTCCTCCTGTACCCAACCAAGTAGAATTTATAAATGGTAGATGCTATGTGTAACACGGCGAGGCCTTAATATCCCCTAGAGAAAACGCCCACAAGGACAATTCCACCCACTTCTCTATGAAGTATTAATGCCTCTCCACACGCCTTGCCCACAGACTGTGATAAATCACAGACTGGGACAACACGCGCAGTATATTACTATACTATCTATTTCTACAAGTGCTTCCTAACACCTGTCAGACTGACACCCCTAGCCTACGACTACTACAATATATGTGTACAGCACATCCGGTGGTGTACCCACAAGCCCAGACACCACCTACAGGTGACAACAGCCACACGGAGTCCAGATACTCGTCACAGACAAGTCTGACGGACGAGATCTACGCACCCACTGGCCTACAGCATGAAGCCTCTCAGCTTTCAATAGCGTGCGTGGCTACAACACTACAATACAGTATACTATTGATACTACACTAAAGATGATGGGGCACACAGCCACCCACCAAACCCCAATGGTGACTACAGCCACCAACAGCAACAACGGGACGAAACAATAACGCGTCCCTCCGCGTCGCCACACCCGAGTTGACGAACGCACGAGAAATGTAGCCAACTTGCCACACTTCTCTCAGAACAACAAGCCCGTTGTTCTACAGTCATGGTCTACCAGTAACAAGCCAGCTATTCAACAGGAGGGCACAACTCCCAGACCGATGACTAATGAGTACCGCTTAACAAACAGCCCAGCAAACACGTCTCTTCACTGTGCCCAGAGCGTACGTGTTAACTCCGCTGAAGACTGCCCGGTACTATAAACAGTATACTACTGATAGTACACAACAGATGATGGGGGCACACAGCCGCCCACCAAATACACTGGTGACCACAGCCACCAACAGCAACAACGGGACG
>NC_059281.1:2108813-2233813 GCF_017591435.1 Portunus trituberculatus
CTCAGCATAGGATGCGTTTTCGCTTGCCAACACAAAAAGACTGTGGGACTGGTTAGGCTAGAATGGTTTAGTTTGGCTATCCTTTGTTAATCAATTTTAGTGTTATATCGTTTATATAGTATGTTTGATCAAAAGTTATCATCTAAACACAAGATAAACTATTTTTCGTGATAGGTTTTGTTAAGAGAGATGAGCGCCTTGTCTCTACTAGTGCCCCTGCATCTGAAAAGGCGAGATCAGGTGTTAGTTCAAGAGAGCACCTGATAGGATGACGGCAAACACTAATTTACATAACACTTGTGTTGATGTCATTAAGGCAATACAGATGTTGTAAAAACAAGTTGAGTAGTCGAACGCCTTTCTCTTCAGTATCTATTTTATTGATAGACTGTATTAAGATTGAGTTTGGTAGTTTAAGATCGCATACTCCATAGAAATACGTAAAATGAAAATCTAAGTAAAATCCTTTCAAAATATTTTCGCTGACCTAATATACCTTGGTAATAATCACCGATTTGAAAGGCAAAACAACATTACTCCTCTACAACAATGAACGACGCAGAACTTCGGTAGTATATGGAACAAACGTAATGTATGCGTTAATGCAAAAGCCAGGCATACAGCACGAAACACATATCTTTTTAATATGCATTCAGTGAATGAGTCAAAAAATTTGAAAACACGTCACCATGTCCCCTATACGCTCTTCTACAGTAAAGAGAGAGGGAAAAAAAATACATATATATATATATATATATATATATATATATATATATATATATATATATATATATATATAGAAGAACGTAGGGGGAAATGGTGACTTTTTTTTTTCTTTCACTCATTCACTGAATGCATAATAAATAGAAATGTGTTGCGTACTATATGCTTAGATTCAGTGTTTCTGACGTCACAGGAGTAATTATTGCTTCCACAGGTGTTTAGTGCCGCTTCATCTGGGGTTGGTATTTTATTTGGTTACGCAAATCGTCGTTCGACGAAATCGCCGCCACTCTCCAATAACCGTTTCCCTCAATGCATGGTGTGGGGAGAGGAGAGTGGTTTAAGAGACAAGAAAATTACTTTTACTATTTTTTTACCCCCCCCCCACACATCCTGAGGTACACAAATCCTGTCCAGCATAACAAGAGGCACCCCCGATGGCACCCAGTCACAAGCCACAGTCACTGCACTCTCTCCACCAAATGGGGATTTGGATCAGTGGGGTGGCCAGGTGGGGCAAGAACAAAGACGACAAAACGACTCCCCTCGGCCGCTCCTAGCCCCTCGCCGGCGGCTAAACAGCTGCTCACCCACGGCCCCCTGAAGAGACGGCCGCTCCAGTGGGGGTAGACGACGTCAAAAAAGTAGGTTTGGGGGGTGGGGACACTAGCTCGCGGTCAAGGCCTAAGTATACCTGGGTGTGTGAGGTTCGACTCTGAATTCCTTTCCTTTCTCTTCCTCCTCCCATACGCTCTGTCTTTGTTGCCATTTTATTTATCTAATTATATATTTAGAGAATAATACTGTAGGTGTAAGAAACATTTTTTTGTACTAATAGTTACACACACAACTGCATAAAAGAAAGTCTCTCTCTCTCTCTCTCTCTCTCTCTCTCTCTCTCTCTCTCTCTCTCTGATGATGATGATGATGATGATGATGATAATAATAATAATAATAATAACTGCGGGCCATAAGACGGCAGAACTTCATTCCTACAAAGCACAGCAGAGTAAGTAACTGTTTTAATTTTCTTCTCTGTATTCTAGTATTTCCTCTGCTTTCTATATATTTCTATATATTTCTTCTATGTTTTTTATGGGGAAAACTGTCTTCTTTCTCTATCTCCAATGGGGAAAACTGTCTTCAGAGCAGAGGAAATACTAGAATACAGAGAAGAGAATTAAAACAGTTACTTACTCTGCTGTGCTTTGTAGGAATGAAGTTCTGCCGTCTTATGGCCCGCACCCATTTCTCCAATTCTTCATTGTGTTGTGGGAAGGAAAAGACGCTCACTTTCGGACCGTTTGGATAATTTCCATTGCACTTTGGAACACAACACATGTATGGCATTGTAAGCACCTAAAAAGTTCACAGCAATGATATCATGAAGCTTGTTTTCTGCCTTAACATTCGCTGAGCGCAGTGCCGACAGAGCGTGACCTCTTTCTACAGCTGCCTTTTCATCACTACTACTCATGGTACAATAACGAGTTATTGTACCATGCTACTACTTACCTACTTGACCCCACTGCCCCCCCCCCATGGATGCGGCCGTTTCTTCAGGGGGGCCGTGGCTCACCCCTCTCTCTTTCGTCATCACCGTGACGTTACAAACAAATGCAGACAATCATAAAGCAGCTTTGGGTTCCCTTTGGCTGAGGAGGATGATATTGTTTATAAACTTTGATACAGCGGAACGAACGCCCCTACAGCCTTAACAATCCTTTCATTATTCTTACTGAAACTCATAATAAACTCAGGAGATAATGAGTTACCGACATCGAGACCTTATCCTTGATGAAAGAAATGTAAAGTCGGGGGTGCGGTGATTGTGGGCAAAGTTGACAAAAAAAAAAAAAAATCAGCGAAAAAGAACCAGTGGCAGAATGTTACAGGTGAGTGAGTGGCTGTGGTTTATGGTTTGTCTTGGACAAATTGCATGTGGAATGTAGTTAATGTTTAGAACATTACTTTGAGCAAATTTTCCTTAAATGTATGCACGCTGGTTGCTGTAACAACCTCTACTTTAAACTGTTACAAACATGCACAGTTCTGTGTGAATTTTTTTTTTTTTTTTTTTTTTTTTTTTGTGGCGTAGTGAATAAGGTGGTGAGGGTGGGATCAGGCAGACATAAACGCGTAGGTTCGAATCCCACCACAAACCGCTTTAAAGCTATGCCATTTGTCGAGTGGTTTAAAGTTACCTACATGTCACCATGTATTATGAGCCAACTGGGGAAAATAATTCTTAGTATTATAAGAAACAATACAGAAAAGATTGATAACTGTGTTGCGGAATTTAGAAAGGGTAAAGGGACAGTGAATGCAATATTTGTCCTGAGGATGGTAACAGAAAGAGCAAATGAAATGCAAAAAGATCTATACATGTGTTTCACGGACTTTGAGAAAGCCTTTGATACGATTAGACATGAGGAAATGATTGACATGTTAAAGGAGATTGGATTGGATAGCAAAGATGTAGGAATGATAAATAATCTATACTGGGAACAAAAGGCAGCAGTAAGAATAGAAAATAAAAACACAGAATGGGTAGAGATACGGAGAGGAGTGCGGCAAGACTGCGTACTCTCACCAGACTTGTTCTCGTTGTACGGACAAAAGTGTTTGGAGGAGATGGAAGAAATGGAAGGAATTCGCATTGGGGGAAGAAACATAAACAACATACGTTATGCGGACGATACAGTTTTACTGGCAGATTCCGAGGTAAAATTGCAAGCACTCATAGATAGTTTAAATGACGAATGTAGAAGAGGATTAAAGATCAACTCCAAAAACCTGTCCCCTGTGCCACTCTCCTAACTCGAATTACTTGCGCCACTACTGCCCTGCTGTGGGAGACCTGCTCCCACGCGGACAGCCTCTCCTCCCAGTGTGCCAATACCTGCTGCAAGGCGACCACCTGGATCTCATGTTAGCCCAGCACCCACAGTTCGGCGGATGTTAGCAATCAGTGTCTCACTTCACCAGTCCTCAAATGTTTTTGTCCCCTTTGCCTTTCCCATTCCCAGTCTATTAATTTTGTTGTGCTGATCTTTCTATTTCATTGTTTATTTGTTTATATACTATTATAGTTTTTTCTTTTTTTTACTTACCTAATTATTTATTTATTCCATTATTTATTTATTTATTTTTTACTGTTTCAATGGATGTTGTTATTGTTCTTGTTATTGTTCTTATCGTTCTTATTGTCCTATTCCTATTGCTCTTTTGTAAACGTCTGTTTTTGCCTGTATGTATAGTCGGACGTCTGCCTTGGGCGTAATAAATTTATCAAACAACAACAACTCCAAAAAGACAGAAGTGATGGGAATAACAAAAAGAAATGAGAGATTGCGGGTTCAAATTATAAACCTGGGACAAGTAATCAAATAAGTAGACAATTTTAAATATCTAGGAAATACTATCACAGAAAAGGCAAATTGTGAAAATAAAATAAAAAGAAGAATTGGAACAGCAAAGACAACTTTCAGACATCTACGAAGAATATTGATCAATATTAGCATGAATATAACTCTAAGACAAAGTATACTCAAGTGTCATGTATGGTCCACATTAACGTATGGCTGTGATACATGGACGATAAAGAAGAACATGATCAAAAGTTTAGAAGCAGTAGAAATGTGGTTCACGCGAAGAATGCTGAGAATCCCTTGGACTGCGCGGACCACTAATGAAGAAGTATTGAGAAGAGCAAGAATGGAAAGAACACTGGTGAATAGTATCAGGAGACAGCTAAATTTTGTAGGCCATATACTGAGAGGACATGGACTGGAGAGAGAATGCTTGTTGGGGAGAGTAGAAGGAACCAGAGCGAGAGGAAAACAGAGGGTCAAGTTTATGGACACATTGCTGGAACACGTCGGTGATGACTGGACAACTGTGGATCTCGTTAGATTGGCTGAAAACAGAGGAGGATGGCGTTCCATGGTCGCCGACGTCACATGACAGGCACTTCGGTAAAGGTAAAGGTACATGTCACCATGATACCTAGGTTCTAGGTGGTTACACCAAAGATGCGCTTGGGTTGTGATATGGGCCCTAATATGGGTACCACTATAAATAAAATTGGGCGGAAACTTAACAGCGCTCTCCACATATACTCATCAAGTATGGCTACAGGCGCTATAGGTCACAACGTAAAAAGAAAATATTAAACTGACTCTTCCTGATCTTCTTTGAGTGCCCTGTTGTCTGTCCATCCTCCTCTTCCTTCAGTACTGCCAGATCCTGTTTATCTTTTTTCAATGCAGTAAACTATTCTACACATGAAACTTTTAAATCCTCTCTCTCTCTCTCTCTCTCTCTCTCTCTCTCTCTCTCTCTCTCTCTCTTCTTTTTGCAAAGTTGTCAATCCCCATTTCCTTCAGCCTCTCTTTGTATGATAGGTCTTTTAGCTCTGGTACCATCTTTGTAGCTATCCTCTGTATCCTTTCCAATTTTCTTATGTCCTTTTTCATATGCAGTGACCACACCACTGCTGCATATTCTAGCTTGAGACGTAGCATAGTGGTTATAATTTTTTCTTATCATATCCTTATCCATGTAATGAAATACCACCCTAATATTTGATAACATCTTGTATGTTAACCCAAATATCGTAATTATATGGCGTTCTAGGGACAGCAGATCTTGAATAACCACTTCCAGGTCTTTCTCCTCTTTGGTTTTCATTTCTATTTCTTCCCCCATTTTGTAGTCGCATCCAGGCCTCCTTTTACTCTTTCCCAATTCAATCACTTAAAATTTCTTAGAGTTGAAGTTCAATTTTCATCTCTTGCTCCACTCATAAATCATATCAAGATCTCTCTTTAACTCCGTACAATCATCTTGGCTCCTTTTTTTATGCAAGAAGGAAGACTGCCAAGGGCAACAAAATGTTAAAAAAAAAAAAAAAAGCCCACTGCAGATTCCCTAAAACATTCGAAAAGAGTCAGCCAAAAAGCAAGAGACAAATGTCTTGACACCTCTCTCTTAAAAGAAGTCAAGTCGTCGGAAGATGGAAATACAGAAGCAAGTAGGGAGTTTCAGAGTTTACAAGTGATAGGTATGAATGAGTGAGAATACTGATTAACTCTTGTATTAGACGGTTGGACAGAATAGAGATGAGAGGAAGAAGAAAGCCTTGTGCAGCGAGGAGGCAGGAGAAGGGGAGAAAGAAGCTGAAGACAGTCAGTCAGAGGGAAGTTGATGAGAATAAAAACCTTTTGATTCCACCCTATCTAATAAAACTGTATGAGTGGAACCTCCCAAAACATGCGAAGAGTACTCCATACAAGGACGGATAAGGCCCTTGTACAGAGTTAGCAGTTGGAGAGACGAGAAAAACTGGCTGAGACGTCGCAAAACGCCTAACTTCATAGAAGCTGTTGTAGCAAGAGATGTGATGTGAAGTTTCCAGTTAAGATTATGAGTAAAGGACAGACTGAGAATATTCAGTGTTGGAGAGAGAGAGACAGATGAGTGTCATTGAAGAAGAGGGGATAGTTGTCTGGAAGATTGTATCGAGTTGATAGATGGAAGAATTGAGTTTTTGAGGCATTGAAAACTGCTAAGTATCTCTACCCCAATCAGAAATCTTAGAAAGATCTGAGGTCAGGCGTTCTGTGGGATCTGTTGACTCTGAAAGGATGTGGAAAGATGTAGGGTGGTATCATCAGCGTAGGAATGGATAAGGCAAGGAGTTTGGTTAGAAAGGTCATTAATGAATGATAGAAAGAGAGTGGGTGATAGGACAGAACCCTGAGGAACACCACTGTTAATAGATTTAGAAGAGCAATAGAACGGTTAGAAAGGAAACATGAGATAAAGTTGCAGAGAGAAGGATAGAAACTGTAGGAGGGCAGATTTGTAATTATAGCTTTGTGCCAGACTCTAGCTAAAGCTTTTGATATGCTTAACGCAACAGCAAAAGTTTTACCGAAATTACCAAGACTAAGTAAGGAAAGCCAGAAGATCACCAATAGAGCGACCTTGACTAAAGCCATACTGGCGATCAGATAGTAGATTGTGAAGTGTTGCCCTTGGCAATTTTCCTTCTTGCTTAAAAAAATAAATAAATACAAAAAAATTTAAAAAAATTAAAAATTGGCCATTTTATAAATACCTTCCGCTCTCTCTTGTCACTACACCAATTTTGCAAGGCCACAGAGACAACTAATTGGGTTTTTGAAGACGGTTTTATAAACTAAAAATCTTGCCAATCTATCACCAAAACCAAAAAAAATACTCTTAAAAACAGGAGTATCAGAGAGCAAAGGGTTCAAGTGGAGCCTTTGGAAAGTAGTGATGTTGAGACAGCAAAGCGTTTCAGAATACGAGCCACTGACAGACAGCTGCTATTTTGATGGTGGCTAGATTGTGAAATAGTTTCATTCAAAAGTCCATATACTTCTTATCACAAATTTGAGATTGATTTGTGATAAAATACATTTTATAACAAATCTGAGTGAACCATAGTATTCAGGAGAGTCTGTTCTACAAAATGTGATTGTTCATTTTAGTAATTATTGTTAACCCTCGGTAACTCGGGACTAATAGGGGGAAATGTTGGTCCGACAAAAGTGAATGTTCGACTTATATGAATCCCGCCCTCCACACACACACACCAAAAAAAAGAAAAAAAATTATAACAATAAATAACAAATAAAAAAAATCTGCCTTGGTTCAGGATTTATCTAATTAATTTTAGGGGGATTTAAAAATTTGGATTACAATTGTCTCTCCGAAACCTTCAGACCTTAAACTACCAGAAGGTGTAGTTTACTTTTTGATAATTAAATACCCTTCCCACCAGGAAGCCATTTTAAATGTCTTGTACGGTTGCGTCATAGCCTGACTCACGCCTTACACAACACAGTATGTGGCCAGGCATCAGAAATAACATCCTAATAGCCATAAATTGACGAGGATTAAAATCAGATACTTCAAGAAAAGAAGACAAGAGACAAACAAACAAACGTACCATTGGGAGACAGCTAGACCTTGAATCCTCGCCTCCTCTCTCCCCTCCAGCACGCGTGTTATCCCCCCTCCAAGACGCTTGCCTAAAGCCATGCTTCACTGCCACCCTTCTCCACCATCTCTCTACATCATAAGACTGCTATTATCTTTTCAAACACTGTTTTTTCTCGCTACCATCATCATAACAACCATATATCACATAGCTCTCACAACAACGTTATTACAAAAAATTATGTAGAGACAGGTACAAAGCTAGACCAGACGAGTAATAAATACTTCACTGTATCATTATCTCACTTCAACACACTAATAACGACTCAGTGTCCAGTTCAGTAGTAAAGCAGAAGATTGCCGTGACGCTGCTGATGGCGCCTTCCCAACCCTCACGAAAAAGTGAATAATATAATCTAGAGAAGTTGGGATCTGATGCGTTATCATCTTATTATGCTCCAGGAAGTCACTGTTGTATACACAATCATGTGTGAAAATTTCATGTCAATCAGGTAAGTGTGGGAGCAGGAAGATATCTACGCGTAAGTTCGAATACCACTATGATGCCTTGATACTATGCAATTTGTTCTAAGTGGTTGCACCAAAGATGCGCTTGGGTGGTGATATGGACCCTAATATGGGTACCGCTATAAATTATGAAAATTCATTAGAATCGAATATTTCGAAGTTTTTTTTTTTTTTTTACATTTCAAAAATTTTTCACAAAATCGGTATAAACTTTGATAAACTTTTGTTTGGTATCATTTTAAACTTTTATTTTGTCAACAGAAAACAAAATACAGGAAAGTGGAAAAAAAAAAGGGGGCCAGTGACGGCGAGCGCCGAGCAGTTCAACTCTGACTTTAGTCCCTAGCTTGGTCAGAGTCTGACTTATCGCAAAATCCAAGTTATCGAGGTCTAAATTATCGGGGTTCAACAGTACATTAAATTGTGCAATAAACAAAATGCATTATAAATATTGTTACCTTCTCAGCCTTGGTTATCCGCTTTGACTGGCTGCATCAGCTTCGTTGTCAGGATCCGGAGCACATCAGCACGAGGCACACAATGGTGGGTAATGGCGGGCAACGCCGGACAGAGAAACACCAGCTTACTCACGTCCTTTACTGAGTCCTCAGTTCACAGTACATCACAGGGCAGCCTCCACACACACACACACACACAGGACACTCAGGCACTCACAGGCGTTCCCAGGGGCGGGCACAACAGACCACAGCAGCAGGAAGCACGTGCCATGGAGCGTGTCTCACCAGTCTTGCCTCGCACGGGCTCTCTTGCAGTCTCTCTCCCCCGCGGTGCGCCAACACTCACAAAGCCAGCCCGCGCAAAACACACATACGCCCATACACACACATTCGTAACAATATTGTAGATAAAATCTTTCCTTTCAATTTATCATATTTCTCTTAACTTTGTATTTGCACGTTTTAAAATCATGTTTAGATTCATCAATCATTACTGAGTGTAATGATATGATATATAATGTCCTAAGCAGAATATGAAGATATATATGATGCAAAAATATTAAAGTATGCCTGTGATCCTACACAGTACTTTCTTTCTTAAAACTCAATTAGGAAGCAGTGGAGAGTGGGAAGCCACAATTAAGTTTGATGTAGTCTATGATTGTTGACCTAGTCCTAATGTCTGTAATATAGGCATAAATAGATAAGAATAAATAAAATATTTAAAAGTGAAAAAAAAATCAAAATATTATCAACTTAGATGAGAAATTAAAGCAAGAAAATTTGAAATTATCCCAGTACCATACAAGAGTGACAGCAAAGAAGAAAAAAGTGACTAAGGCTCTTGTTTCTATCGGTGCCAATTTGTAACTCAAATGTTTATGAATAAGGGTGTCTACATTGTCTAACAGGCAGAAAAGATTGAAAGCTACTGCAGCCTCATCATTGCCTGGCCAAGTTAGCATCTGGGTGGTATAATTCTACTTTATGCCCATAGTCTCCTCTCTATTCGCTCAGGTTATACTGGTATTGTACAAACTTAATTTTACTTGGATTGTTTATGCAATGTGTTTACTTCATTATGTTGACCTCAACAAAGTGCCATCACTGTTTCTTTGCCTCCAACTTCATTTAAATGCTCATTTTAAGTATGTGAAAGAACTATGACCAAGGCTGAGTGGTAGTCATTTAAGAATAGTTTTCCTAATGCGCATGATGAAATATCAGTGAACTTCCTCACATTACTTGTGCTTGCTCACTTACTCCTCTTCTAACCCATACTCAGTTCAGACAGCTTGGAGTGTATATAGGTTGGCATTGGTTGTGTGATGCACAACCTTGATTCTTTACATACCAGTGGATTGTATAAAAGGATATTAAAACATGATTAGAAAATAAACTCACTTTTTTTTCTAGCTCTGCAAAGCCTCATACACAATCAAGAACTAGCTTAGAGTGTCTGGCAGTAGACTGGCCACTAGTGAGGCACACTGCCATTTAATGCAATACATACTGTATCTGTACATGGTCCTTCATTTGTGTTTGAGGTATCCCTTTTGGCAAGACTCACAAACCTTCAGAGTAAAGACCAGTCACATTACAAAAAAAAAATAATTATTAGAATACAAAAAAGATGCAGATCACATGTAATAAAAGCTAAGATAAATTATTGCATTTTAGTGAGAAGAGTATAAATCATGAATATAAGCAATAATACACCATATTTATCAACACCAAAATTTTGCTGTCACAGTCTGACTGTTCTCTCTCTCTCTCTCTCTCTCTCTCTCTCTCTTTTATTTGTCACTGATTAATAAAAATATAAAGTGTAAATCAGTCTTGTCATAATCAGTCCTGCAATTCACACATTCATGATTCAATACAACACATATCAGATATAAAAGAGAGTGACTGGACAGGAACTGAGTCAATAAGCCATAATGAGAGAATGTCGCAATTCTAAGTTGCACCTCAAGCCTGGATATGGAAATCTTACTCATGCAATATCTGCTTGGAGTCACAGCATAATGATACTTCATTTTGTCATTGTACACATCTTTACATACACATGACAGTATATACACAGTGTCCTTCTACATAACAGCAGTAAGAAGATTGTTTCTTATATGGACTGGTTCACATTATCCATCATATCAAGACATCTTCAGGTGTTTCATTTTGTGCACAAATCTCTACATACAAGTTTGAACCACATATATAGATCATAATGACTGTTGGCTTCAGATTATTTATCAAACGGTACAAAATATTGCATAGAGTTCAGTAACTGATAATCAATAAGCACATAATGTGTTCTATGGTACAGCAGTGGACCCACATTCCTTATAATAGAGAGCTGGGCTTGGTGCAAATGTTTATCAGCTGATAATAATACAAAAAAGATCACTGGCACTAGACATACAAAGTTTCTATGACATTAAGCAGTACCACACTTTCCAATCAGTCAAAACAGAAAACAGAAAGCAACAGCTTAATGTCAATGGTGAGTGCAGTGCTGTGACAAACAGTGCATCTTGAACCCAAATACAAAGACACCACTTTGTATGGTAAGAAGCATGGTGGTCTAAATCCTGGACCAGTTACCAGTTTGAAAGACCAACTAAACAGTGCAATACCTGTGCTTTATGCAATAATGTTCAAGAATTATGAATTCCATACATTAGTATGGATGGTGTAAGAGGAAATATCAGCACAAATTTTCTGAAGGCAAAATAACTATAAAAAAAAAAAAAAAAAAAGTACAAGCATTTTTCCCATCTTTTCACCACTCTGATCTGATTAAGAATACAGTGGTACCTCGAGATACAAGTTTTAATTTGTTCTGTGATGGAGCTCATATCTCAAAACAGTTTTCCCCAATGAAATGCATTGAAATGCCATTAATCAATTCCAGTCTCCCCCCAAAAAAAACATCCTACTTTTTTATGTGATTTTAGGTAAGAAAAAGATATTTTAAATAACAAATATTGTATAAAAACATAATGAAACAACAATAGGGAATATGAATAGATTAACAGGTTTTATAAAGTATATTCATCTTAGGAGATCAGGAGTGCATTCCACAGGACGTTACCCTACTGCATCTTGCCCCCACCCCCCTCACTTAGGACTGTTCATCAGTTGGAGTGTACAAATACTATAGCCACCCATAAGAAACTGGCAGCTCTATTTATCACAGATGACCTTGTTGACAACCCTGTAAACATTATTCATAGAATAAATGAAGTTTTAAGTAAGCAAGAGAGAGAGAGAGAGAGAATAAAGGTCATACTGCTGCAGAGGTTTGTTTACAACATTATTCCTCCCGGGAGGATTAAGCGTAGGTGGAGGAGGTAGGCAGAAATGGCAGAAGTTTGTTTTGCCATTTCAGTTATGCACATATGTATACTTTTCAATGTATATATATATATATATATATATATATATATATATATATATATATATATATATATATATATATATATATATATATATATATATATATATATATATATATATATATATATATATATATATATATATATATATATATATATATATATATATATATATATATATATATATAAAAGAAAAAACTCTAGTCTTCTTACCCTGGAGACAGACATTTGCAGGTGATGGATGTTGATAGCTGAGGAGAAAGGAGGGAGAAAGAGATACACACATCATTCACACGTAAACATTAAACAAACTAAAACTGCACTTTCTTTAAAGAAAAGAAAAGAAAGTAAATAGTGTGGAAATGATGAAAGAGTAATCACAGTGCAAGAAATCCATCAGAAACACATACGTACTGGCTCAGCTGAGGCTGGACTGATGCGCTGACTAGCAGCAGCATCCCAAAGCATGACTCGTAACTCAAAAAAATTTTGCTCATATCTAAAAAAGACCAAATCATGACTCGTATCTCAAGTTATTACTGTATATGGTTATGCTGGAATTTGCTAATGCTTCTGTACTTGCCTTATATTTTTACACTAAAATCTCTTCCAGTATTAACTTGATAAGCAACAAACATCATCCAGCATTAAGCAATACAAACTTTCTCACTCCCCAGCATGTTGGTGCAGTAAGGCCCAGTCCCATCACTCCCTTGCATGTTGGTCCACTTAGGACCACAGTCCCATTACTCCCTTACATGTTGATGCACTAAGGACCACAGTCCCATCACTCACATACATGATGGTGCACTAAGGACCACAGTACCATCACTCACATGCATGTTGGTGCAACAAGCCACACATAGTTCTGGCCATGAAGTTATTCATTCATCACATGAACAGTAGCTCAGCATCCTAAGACTTTTCTTTATAATTTACCAAAGGACATTTTTCTTATTCTAAAAACAATTTAATGAACAAACATCCATCACAAAATTAAAAGACAGTCCAATATAGTAGCACACAGATAGTCCTTGCCTTTATACAGAAATGCTTCATCTGTATTTAACAATATGTGGGTCACTGGAATTCACTGTGCTTAATTTATCAAGTTATCATGAGGTATCTATTATATCTTCCTTAACAAATATCACAAAGATGATCAGAACACATCATGGAAGACTACGCAAGTACTGTAGTAATGCTGATGACAATGACCATAAAGCTGAACCTCCATATCCAAACATGAGTGTTGCTCCATCTACCTTGCCTTGTCTTGCCTGTGTCATCTTGCTGACTAGTAACAACACACTGGGGCTGCATATATTATAATTGTTATGATAGTTTGCCTTGCCTTGCCATGACCAATAATAGCAAAATGGGACTGTACTCATTATAACGTCATAACTAATATAATATCTTGCCTTGCATTGCTTTGTCTATGCTTCACTAGCCATTAACAACAAATTGAGGCTGTACTTGTTGTAACAAGCTGTCTTTACATATTGACACCAGCAAAAAAAAACAATTATCATATTCCCAGAATTGTGAATTGTCGACAAGACAAGTGATTCTGCCAAAGTGCATAATGAGTGATAAAGAAACTCTTCATCAAAAATCTACGGTTCTGCTCGCCCAGTACATTGCCATGGGCTGTGTTGTCATTATTGTTGGTATCCTTTAGTAAAACAAGCAGGTGAGAAATGTAAAATGTTCATCCTACCACATAAATTACATCTTTTAACACAGAGAACTTGTGCCCTGAGGTACAAGCCACCTTTTTTTGATCATGATCAGTTGATCTACTCCTGCCACATAGTTCAGACAATATAACACAAAATAAAAATCACAAAGTATTTACACTCAGTATATACTTATGTACACACACTCTGAAACCACCTGTTATACTAACAAAACACTATATACAGGTATTTCTACAAGCAACCATGAATCACACCCATGTGCGCCCTCCTCTTTCACCTACAGCAGCCTCTCACTCAGGCTTCCAGCACCAATGTCAACACACTCTTAGTGCTAATGCTAACTTATCATAATATATATATATATATATATATATATATATATATATATATATATATATATATATATATATATATATATATATATTCTTCAAACTCCAAGTCATTTACCACTAATGATTAGGCAAGAAAGAGTATTAGCTGACACAGATATTTTCATTCAAAGAAACCCATTTAGTTTCTTGTTATACATTCATATGGGAGATGTTTTCTACTTGAGTATTGAGTTACTGGTTCACACATTGAACCTAGCTGTGGATCACTAGGCTGGTTGTGCTATAGTGCAGAGTAACTCCTTGACTCAGTTGTATATGGTTCAAGGCTGCAACACATTCCTTTCTGAATCTGTAAACAACAAAAGTTAAAATAACTAAATCTTAAGAAAAGCACAAAAATCAATTTGGTAAGATTGATGAAAGTTGCAACAGTAAAGAATTAAGAAACAGATTAGCAGCACCAATAAGATGGTAAGACTACACTGGTCATATTACTGTCTATGTGAGACACCATGCATGCACAAAGACTACACAGGTTGTGTTAGTTAGGGTGGGATAAGAAAAAAGATAAGAATAACCTAAAGAAGTTGTAACATTCTGTATAAGAAGGTAAAAATGACATAAGGGAAAAAATGATCAAACTGGAAATCATTCTAAAGAACAGGAAAGTGGCAGGAACAGGAAACATTATACCACGAGATTATTAATTTTTTAGTCTTCAGCAAATAATATCTCAACAGAAATATTATGTTTAAGCAACTGATTCATGGTTCTGTGTAAATATAATGAATAAAAGAGCTAAAATTTGAGACCAATTTGCATATAATATCTAACTATATCATGAAATACCATTTTTTCTACTAATTCATTTTGCAAACTCAAACAATAAAAACAAAGCTTTAAACTCTGTTTATAGTTGCCTGATAAATGTACCCTTTATTGCAATATTGCAAGTGGAACATCATGATCATGATTATTAAGTTGATTGCTCCTATACACAAATGTATTGTGTCACTGCTGTATAATAGTACCTATAACACAAACAGTAGCTGACAAACCTCACACCATGGATTCCTAAGGCAACATGAGCAATGTCATGCATTTAAAGAACATTATTTGAACTTACACAGCAAAAATAAAGTATGCCAATTGTTATAAAGCTCAGCACAACAATTATAACTAGTTCTCATACTGATCTCAGTGTTTTATGCCTAAGGGATACACTCACCTCTTACTTAATGAGAACATTGTAATGACGATCATCTTCAGCCACCAAGGTCACCTCAGGCCAAAGACCAATGTTAGAATCAGGATAGTAACAGATGAAGTCATCCTCACCATAGCTGGCAGGCCGCACCACCTGCAAGGTCACTCCTAGTGTGTGGCCCAGCAGGAACATTTCCACCTGAAGCACCAGTAAAGAAATTCAGGAGTTATGAGATTTTAATGATCACTGCATCTTGAGTTATGAGTTTGTGTACTGCTTAGGTTTTCATAAGATAAGCAACCTACATATTATTTATCAACATTACTGCAATTGAAGTGATATTGATTAACGTACTCCCTATTATGACTACAATCACTCACTCATGATTGCAATACATACTCAATTAATGTCTTGAATAGATCATTTTTAATTATCTCAAATGCTTATCTTTTCATAACCAAATAACGAGTCCTTAATGTTATTACAACCACAGGTTCCACCCTTATTATAGTTGTCATAACTTAACTATAGTCTGTCTGCTCTAAAACTGCTCCTGGATTTAAAACATACTGTAGCTTATTGATAATGTATTTGATTTTATATGAATAATACTTGTTTTCTATTGATCAATGCAGGATGATAGGTCATGGTTTTCCTCAAGATCTGACAACCACGCATTCCCTGGGACACCATTCAAACTGAGACCCAGGAGCCACTTAGAGTAGACAGACTATAGCCTCATTACTAACTAGTCTAACTCCATAGTCTTATGCATGGTCCAAAATTAACATTACAGGGAACTTCTAGCCTTCTGCATGAACTGAATAATAGTTGCAACACCATGTTCCACTCTTCTGTCACCTGCCTCATCTCAGATCAGCTTTCCTGGGTTACCTCCTACATAATCCAGTGCAACATAAACAAACATATAAACATGTGAGGTTGCTACTCAGTCCTACCTTCTGACCAAAGAGGAAATAATGCAACTACAAAATAACTTCAACTCTTGCTTGCAAAAATAACTTCCAACTCTTGCTGAAAAAGAACTGCCAGGAATATCCTATGGATGTGAGAGCCACTGCTATTTTAAAATGGCAATAAAATCACTACACTCACAGAATATCACATCCTTCTGCTGGATAATATCATATACATGTTTTATGCTATATATCTTAAACAGGTGCTATATGATTTGCTGTTATACAATAATTAACTTTTTATGGACATTCTTCTGTGGTACCCCTCTCCACCTACTCAAATAGTTACACGATTGCCCTAGCATGCACTCATTAGCTCTGCAGGCAAGTAGAGGGAATTTATTTGGGTATGTTACTCGATCATAACTAGGACTGGAAATACCTATCAAGATTTGAAATATAAAGATGTGAAGTTAACTTCTTATGGAGAAAAATGCAATTGGGACCAAAGCTTTGCCAACTAACCTATATGAATAACATTAGCTTTCTAGCTTACAGCCAAAGCATCATACAATACATATTACAGTTTATATAGTAAAACACCAGGCGTTACAAAATTTTTTCTAGTTTTCTGTAGTGTATTTGTTCAATTTTTTGCCTTTATAATAATTGTGTTTCTCACTACTGGGTTTTTCACACCTTGCTGTTGTCCTTCATTTGAGAAAATTTTGCACAGTTGTACACTGCTGATACATACAGTGGGAAAGAAAATCAGAGAGTGGGGTATGACTGTATTAAGACAGTCATGGGAACCCTTTTTTTGCTTGGCATAGTTGTGGAGAGCTGCAGAGCAGGAAAGCAGCCCTTGGTCAACAGACTGCTGCAAGGAGTATTCAACCCGAGACTGTCAACACTTAGGTAAACTGATACCTAAGATGTAAAATCAGTCTTGCAACAACTTAGGAACATGGCCCCTGTACAAAATCTTACACTAAAGGAGCTAACTTTAAAACTTGTGATGCTGATGTTCTGTACATAAATAGCCCAGGTCCAAACATTATATTTACTAGTGCTAAAAAACATTAGCATAGTGAAGAATTCCATTATCATGTCTTAAGAGGCAACATCAAACGGTGCAAACTAAAATGTAACATTCAGGTTTTGAAAATTCAAGCTTATGCCAAAGACACAACATTGTGTGTGTAAAACTAAAAGTGTACATTGTAAAGATGGAACAGTTAAGAACAGTCAGGTGAAAGGATGGACAGCTTTTCATCAGCTTTGTTAAGTCACACAATCCTGTGTCTCAGGACATGATAACAAGATGGCTCAGGACAATGCTGATCATGTCAAGGATAGACACTGTGAAATACACAGCAGGTAGTGTTCAACCAGCAGCAGCATCAATAGCCATGGCCATGGTAATGCTAGTGGCTCACATTATGGCAAAAGCTGGCTGGTCACAGGAGACAACATTTGCCAGGCATTATGACAATGTGGATGTCTTTCATGAAGCAGTGTTATTTCAGGTTGTTAAATTGTGTTGGGAAAAGTCTGGGTGTACAATGAAAGACCTTTCATTTGAAATTTTTCTAACTACCATCATATCAAAAATTGCCCTGACAATATTGACACTATTATGCAAACAAACACATGCCAGATATAACATCCACATGGCTTTAAAACCTCATGGGGAAGCAAGCTTCAGCAGACAAGTGATTTGCTGACATAACAAATGACAGTAAGACTTAACTTAACGGAGGTCAGTTTAAATGCCCGCCTCTCCCACCTTATACATAACATTGTGTCTCTTTCAAAGTTTTGAAAAATTGGGATTTTTTTTTTTTTTTTTTTTTTTTTTTACGGTAAGGCCTAAAGCGCCTGTAGGCACACTTGAAGAGTGTATGGGAATCGCTGTTCAGCTTCCGCCCATTAGTGGCACAGGCAATTTTATTTATAGTGGTACCCATATTAGGGCCCATATCACCACCCAAGCTCATCTTGGGTGTAACCACCTAGAACCTGGGTATCATGGTGACATGTAGGTAACTTTAAACCACTCGACAAATGGCAAAGTGTTTTAAGGCTGCACGTGGTGGGATTCGAACCTACGCGTGGACGTCTACCCGATCCCACGCTCACCACCTTATCCACTACGCCACCGCGTAGTGGATAAGGTGGGTGTTCACACTTCAAAGTCTGATGTATTGGACAATACAGCATTATCTCAAGTAAAAGCTGCCTTTAAGTAGATTTGCCTCTTAAAATTTTAAGCACATTTCAACTGACCTCTGGTAAGTCACATATACTCTGTCAAGTTTTCCTATCAATAAAAACAACAGATAACCATTTTAGTGGTAGTGTCAGTAAAGTGCAGATTAAAGCATTTCATGGATGCCTTTGGAATATAATCCCGTGTACAAGTCAGGGTTCACTGTATAGTGGCATTTGTTAGGATGAATGAACAGTCAACCTCAGTTTGAGAGATGAATAAGAGAGAACCCAAACTGGTGAGTTTTCAGCATTCATTGGCTGGTTTAATTCAGGAGAGGGTTAGCATTGTTTTGCAGTACAGAGTATTCATCTCTAAACACTACAGCAGAGTTTTCTCAGTCAACTTGTGTTGACTTCAACTCGAGTTGAGATTGGTGCGCTCCATCCTCCATCCTGCTCCCTAGCAAGTGTACAAGGTTGCCAGGACTCTTCTGATATTCCAAAATAATATCTATAAAGTATAAGTACTGTAACATTGATGAAATTCTTCTAAGGCCTTCAATATTTGCTGATTAAAGACACTCATTCATGGCAGCTAAATAAGCCTTACGCAACAAAGTATTTGAATGGCAGCCGTTTTGGTGGCCAAAAATAGAAAATTTACCATTAAAACCGAAATGATCTGAGGATGCTGCAGTGCTTTCATCAATGTATCCTTAACCTGTGTCTTGCCATTGCCTGAACATGGTATGCTTTTAGACGAAAAATAATTTTGTCAGGATTAGCTAACATCGTTAGGTCTCTGTGACACTGAAACATCTATGCAGAATGAACTGGTTGCCAATAGACAATTTCATTATCAGAATTTGATTTCTAAATTGTGAAAATAAACTCATTTATGGGGCTTCATATGTTCATGGTTTCTTGTAGTCTACTTCCTAGCCTAGAAGGAAAGAAGGTATCATACTAACTTTGAGTTATCAATTGAGCAACAAAGTCATTTTTGTCCCAGGGATAGGGATGATATAAAAAACACAATGCATGGTTATAACCTTAATTCTGCTATTTCAGCGTTTGTCATAAAAATTTGTTTAAAATACTTTTAGCTATTTTGATATCTTGGTATGTGATAGTAAAATACAAAAAAAATATGTAATATTCAGTAGACCACATTTTCTGTGAAATATCAGATATCTGTTGAATCTAGTTATTTTTCAGACAGAGGATTCGGGGAAGCTTGTGGTGTTGCCTGCCAATATTAAGATGAATCAGTATGTGTATTATGAGTGTCTGAATGACTATCTGTCAGACTTGTTTGAATTAATAGGGGCATAAATGTTTCAACAAGATGATACACCCTGCCACACTGTCAAAACTGTTATAAACTGGCATAAAGGCTATAAAATAAATTTCATTAATGGCTGGCCTGGAAATAGCCCAGATTTAAACACTATAGAAAATCTTTGGCAGTGATTTAACAAGTTACAAGGGGAGAACATTAGTATCCCGTCTAAGCTGGAGAATGAAATTTGGGCTTATTAAGCTGCAATACCCAACCAATATGTGCAGGATGTTGCATTATCATTGCCACATCATTTGAGAGAGGTGAAGAAGTGTAAGGGGTGCCCTACAAAGTTCTAGAAGTAAAATTTTTTTTTTCTTTTTTTTTTCAAATTTTGAACCTACCACAACATGTCTGATGCACACTCGGCCTAAACTTTTGATGAATACCGTAAATCTCTTTAATAAAACGTAATTTGCAAGAAATATAAATTCTGTATGCAGAGAGAGAGAGAGAGAGAGAGAGAGAGAGAGAGAGAGAGAGAGAGAGAGAGAGAGAGAGAGAGAGAGAGAGAGAGAGAGAGAGAGAGAGAGAGAGAGAGAGAGGTTATCACTGACTTTAGGCTATAATCTAATAGTCTGGCCAGTACAAAAAAGTTTGGTAGCATTGCAGGTTGCAAAATTCCCAGGAAACACTATTTCCAAATGTTCAGGATTAAATGATTAGATCATGGTGATCTTTTAAGTTTCAATGCTTTGCTCAGTGCAAATGTCAACACATATGAAGGATTCACTTTCATGCCATCAAATATTTCTGTAGTAGCAAAGGTAAAAAATAAGAATTGTTACACCTACTCTCAATCAAGATGGCACCATGTCTAGCTCAGAGGTGACCTTTGTCATCTCACAATTCCATGATATAGACATTATTGAATAGACTGAATCACCACCATACCACAAACTTCATATGACAGAAACAGCAAAATTCCTTCCAATATGCTGACCATATACAAAAACTAGATACCACCAGCCACAGCAGCAGGGAGCCAACACCAACAAGCACACAAACCAAAAGACTGGCTGCCACTGCTAACCTTCCTCATTCCTGATGTTTTCCACTGTTGCCAACTACCCAAATACATCTAATTGCTTGTTGTAATTTGACAAACAATTTATTTATACCACAACTTCTTACAATATTTTTTAAAGATAAAAGTATAAATTTCCATAACTTTAAAAACTGGTTCACAGCAAGTAGCTAATTTAGCTTTAGAAGTTGTGGATGTAATTCTTTTAAGCTACATGCCAAGGATACACAGACATAAGACATGGGTAATTAAGTAGTAACAAAAATACACACCTTGTGCTGATCCTGAAGAGTGGGACAGCAATGTAAGGAGAAAACCTTATTAGCACATTATTTCATGCCCACTAACTCACTACCAACAATGACTTTCAAACTACATACTAGGCTATTATCACACAAAAATACTTCTTGGGCTCATAACTACCTATTGATAATAATGAGCTTTCTTAACATATAAAATCTGTATGTGCAGTAACACCTAAGCATAGATGTTTGGGTTTTTTTTTTTTTTCTTTTTTTTAGTAAGAAGGGAACCAGCTACAGGTAACAAAAATTGCAATTAAAACTGAATGGCCCTTTCAGGTGCCAGTCCATGAACAAAGTCAAAAGTGGTAGTCAAGGGTACACAATAAGTGTCTTAAAACCTTCTTGAATGAGTTTAAGTCATAAGGTGGCAATACAAGAGCAAGAAGGGAGTTTCAGGATGAATGATAGTGGATACTGATGAATTCTTACATTAAAATGATGGACAGAATAGGAGTGACAAAGAAGAAAGTCTTGTGCTGAGAGGTCATGGGAGGAAGTGAAGCATGTAGTTAGCAAAATCAGAGCAGTTGGCATAGAAATCATGGTAGAAGAGAGCAAGAAATGCAATATTGTGACAGTGAGAAAGATGCTGAAGACAGTTAATTAGTAGAGAGGAGTTGATCAAATGAAAAGCTTTTGTTTTCATCATGTCAAAGAGTGGCACTCCCCTCCCCATACATGGATGGATAAAGCTCATGTAAAGAGTTAACAACTGGGTGAAGGCAGAGGGGGAAAAACTAATGGAAACGACTCAGATTACCTAACTTCATAGAAATTGTTTTACTTAGAGATGAGTTGCAAAGTTTCCTGTTTTTCTTACAAGTAAAGAACAAAATTTTGGATGTTCAGTGTAAAAGAAGGGAACAGTTGAATGTCACTGAATAAGAGTGGATAATTGTCTGGAAGGTCATGTTGAGATGGAGGATTTGAGTTTTTTATGCATTGAACAATACTAAGTTTGCTCTATCCTAATCACAAATTTTAGAGTAGTCAGAAGTTCTGAGGTTTCCATATATGATGTTTACTTCCTGAAGGGTTGGTTGTCTAAGAAAGGACATGGAAAAGTGCACGGCAGTATCATGAATGTAGGAGTGGATAGGATAAAAATAATAAGAGTGGGTGACAGGGCAGAACCAATGTTAATAAATTTAAGAGAAGAAAGGTGATTGTTTACCCCAGCAGCAACAGAACAGTCAGAAAGGAAACTTAAGATGGAGTTACAGGGTGAAGAATAGAAACCCTATAGGATGGTAATTTGACAACACCAAAAATTTCACCAAAATCTTGAAAAAAAAAAAAAAGGATGACCAAGACTCAAAAAGGAAAGTCAGAAGATCACCAGTAGAGCAGCTTCAACAGAAATCATACATGCAGTTAGATGGAAGATTGTTAAGGGACGTATTTAAAAAAATCTTCCTGTTGAGGATGGATTAAGGATTTTAGGTAGGCAAGAAATTAAAGTAATAGGATGGTACTTTAAGGAATTAGATTGGGCATCCTTTTTAGGAACAAACTGAATGTAGGTAGACTTCTAGCAACTAGGAAAGATAGATGTTAATAGACAGAGTTGAAAGAGTTTTGCCAGGCAAGGTGAAAACATAGAGGCACAGTTTCAGAGAATAATAGGGGGATCAAAAACCTATTGAGAGTTTAGGCCATTGTGAACATAAAAAAACATCACTAAGAAGGATTTCAATAGGTAGCATGAAGCAGTCTTTCTTCAACCCTCAGCTAAACATTAGCCACAAGCTGATATGTCTGCCTTAATGGCCCTTGTGCAGTCGATAGGCATTAAGCCGAAGCCTTTCCTGTGAGGGTGGAGGAGAGGGAGAAACAAGGCCTGAATCATCCAAGGTAAAGTTATTAGGAATTAAAGTTTTCCATGATGAGTTTAAGCTTCAGAAATAGATGAGATGGTAGTGGTGCCATCAGGTTGAAATAAAAGAGAGAAAGATAGAGAAGCAAAGTTATTGAAGATGTTTTTGGCTAGGTGCCAGAAGTAAGAAGGGAAGTTAGATCTTAACAGATTTTGACACTTTCTATTAATGAAGAATTTTTTGGCTATTTAGAGAACATATTTAGCGAGATTCTGGGAAGAAATACAAAGTGTATAAGATTCAGGTGATGAAAAGCTCAAGCACCTTTTGTGTATAGCACATGAATAAACTGTGTTAAACCAAGATTTGGAAAGTTCAGTTTGAGAGAAGGGGAGAGAGGAATGTATGACTTCATGCCAGATACTGTCATCTTTATTATGCTTTCAGCACACAGAGACAAGTCTCTGACATGGAAGCAGTAGTCAGTCTAAGGAAAAATTAGCATAATAATCCCTCAGGTCCACCAACTAACATAGGCAAAATGCCAGGGCACCTCTGCCTTGGTGGATCTTGACGAAGGACTGGAGTATTAAAACAAGATACAGATAGGAAATTGTGATTGGAGGAGCAAAACAGAGAAGATAGGGTAACAAGATGAGCTGAAAGATTAGAGATTAGGAAAAAATCAAGAATATTGTGCGTATCTCCAAGACGGTCAAGAATACAAAGTAAGATGTTACACCAATTCCTCTAGGTCAGGGGTTCCCAAACTGGGGTCATGACCCCCAAAGGGGTCATGAGCCCTTTTCTGGGGGTCATGAAGGGTCTAACAACTGTTAATATTTATAATTTTAAAATATATCTGTGCCATTTAAAATTAGTACGATTTTGGAAGGCTTATAAATGTGGGGGTCATGACAGGTTTGGTACTGCTGTAAGGGGTCACGTACTAAAAAAGTTTGGGAAACACTGCTCTAGGTCATGGCATATATCAAAATTAAAAGCTAGCTTATCAATAAAGGAAGAGGAGAGCCAAAGCTGGTAGAGAATATTAAAGTCTCCAAGAACAGAGATCTCTGCAGAGAGAAAATCAAAATGTGCTCCACTTTGGAGGTTGAGCAGTCAAAGAAATTTTCAGTCAGGGGAGTTAGGAGAGAGGTAGACAGCACAGACAAAATTAGTTTGAGAGTGACTCTGAATTTGTAACTAGACAGAAAACTCAGAAGATTCAAGAGTGTGGGCATGAAAGCAAGTGAAGTCATTGCATGCACACATAGATACAACATCCAGCTTTGGAATAAAAATGAGGATAGGGAAAGTAGGAGGGAACAGAAAAGGGTCTACTGTCAAACACCTGCTTTTCAGTGAGAAAAAGTTGAGGTTTAGTGGAGGAGAGGTAGTGATTGAAAATGGGATCTAAGACCAAAATTTTGCAAAAGTTAATGAAAAAGTTGAGGTGAGAGTCAAAGACACATAGGGTTGATACCAATAGAGCAGTCTGACCTGGAAACATTTATGGTCCCCTCCCTGTAAGGAGGAACCCCAAGGCTAGTGTAAGAGTCACCATATTTATGGTAATCTCAATATCAGTGTTATAATTATTTTGTAATTTAACATCCAAATGAACCAGTTTCCACCCTAACTTTACCAAGAAGTAGGCTACATCATATTGCCATAGAACCTCTGCAACTTATCCCTCTGCTATTTTCACCAACAATGTCTATTCATCAAACTATGCTCAATCCAAAAACTAACTTACATTTCCCATTCTTCCTTCTCTCTATTCTTTATCCCACCCCTCCATATCATCCTATACTTTACTTATACATTTTCCTTCTCACTTCTATTTGCCCTTTTCCACCCCTTTTTCACCATCTTATGAACTTCTCTTTTGTATGAGAGAGAGAGAGAGAGAGAGAGAGAGAGAGAGAGAGAGAGAGAGAGAGAGAGAGAGAGAGAGAGAGAGAGAGAGAGAGAGAGACTGAAAATTTTTAATTTAACAAACATATATTGTTTTCATTCATTCTCCCATAGCATTCTATGAGGTATAACAGACCAGTCCCCCGCTTGTATTCACAACACAATATAATATCATTATGAAATATTAGATCAACTTAAAATTTTATAAATATTGTAATTTTTCATGATTTCAAAATATATTTCATTCCATTTTTAAAAACACAGTATGGTGAGCCACAAGACTCTTTTTACACCAAGGACTGATGAGGCTACGAGGGTAAGTGGCATAAGTAAGTGGGATTGCCAGCCTGGCATATAGATAGGTAGGTCTCATTTGCCCCTCAATGTATGGCACAGACCATTTCTGGTCCTTTGTACCAACCACACATATATCCACAGACAGAGTAGGATGGTTAGCTTTCTACTCTTCAGCTGATGGTATTATATACAAATAGCTTCTATATTTGAAAAAAGATAAAGTTTAAACATCTACTATGCATCACTAATAATATATTACATATAATGTAGGGTACACTGTAATGCAGGATTGTTATAACATATAACTATAATGATGCAATGAAATTCAAATAAACACTGAATCAGAATAACAAATAAAAACCGGCATAATGAGCTCAACATTAGTGTAAGCACTGTAATTAAAACAAAAAAAACTGGAATAACTAACCAAGACAGGTACAATGAACCTACTACTAGTACAAGCAATGAAATTCTGATAATCTAATTGGTATAAAACCAAAACTTGCAAGACTAACTCAATAGCTATGCAAGCTATTGCCTGTCCTTTCCTTCCCTTTCCTCTCCCTTCTTTTATCTTATCTCAAACCTTCCTCTCTGTCAGAGATAAGGAACAAGGTAGTGAAACTTTGCTCTTGCTCACTCTCTCCCCACCCTAATTCATTTCACACATTAGAACAAATCACGTTCATTGTCAAGAACCCTATTTTACTACATATAAGAATATGTTATGAATCAGACAGAAAGTGTGTCTATGAGTCTTGCACAAGATCTTCAAATAAAAATAGGGTAATCAAATACCTACAAAAAAATTTTGCCTACCTGCTCAAGGCCAGCTGTGTCTCCCACTGGATTCAAGTGGTTTTTCATGAGGTCCCGAGGAGTCATTGAAGAGTGCCTAGCAAACATGATCATGGCAAACAATGGTACACTTTCCCCACAGGTGTTGGCAGCATGCAAATCAAGAGCAGCTGCCAGCATGTGTAGCTTCACAGCTTCACACAAACGTACATCCAGAAGTGGATCCCTGTTGACCCGTGCCAGCACCACACATTCACGGTTCTCACAGCCCATCAAATTCAGAATCTGTAACCGAAACCACGTCTAGAGTTACCACTCATCACTACCAACACTATATATGATCCATCCCTAAAATATGGATGGTGTTCAATTTTAAAACTTCAAGATTAGAAATCAAATCATTTTGTTCTTTCCTCTGATTTGCAATCTATTGTTACAAAAAAGTCTTGCAAATTATTCAACTTTTACATTTGGTAAAATATATAAAAAAAATCTATGAAATAATCGAGAATTAATAATTTGTGATGCTCATTTATTCCTATACTCTTGATCTTAAAATTTTGAAACCAAATATTGACTCCTTTCTAATTGCCTGTCAAAACTTTCTGATACAGCACTGTTACTAATGGGCAAAAGTACATGTAGATACTCAGTTAAAGAATCAGTGTTTCCTGAACAACAGTCTAATCCAAGTAGAGTTGGATTCATTGTATAAGAAAATCAATCCCTCTTTGAAACCAAAAGAAAACTTTATAATTGAATTAACCATATATAACTAAAAAAATTTCATCCATCAATCAATATTTTAAACCTGTTATTAAGAACCCCATTCTAAAGAATGGTCATAATAGAAGAATTCCTACTTATGTCTATGTTTACATTCCACTCCTTGTATACTCCAATCATCTCTAATCTTTCCTGTTATTCTCATATACAGTAAACCCTGGTTAAGTCGGACCTGAAAGCCAAATACCAGATAAGTCAGACACTTACAGGAATTAATTATTTTACTTATTTAGTTACTTTACCCCAAGATGAGTATGTATCTCTGATCACAGTTCTCATTTCCCTATCCTTCAATCTTGTCCATTCTAGTAAAGTTCCTCGCAGTCCTCCTATGTTCTCTAGTTTCCAAAGTAGTCTTCCATGAGGGACTTTATCAAAAGCCTATTTTATATCCAGGTATACTGTGTCCACCTATCCGTCTCTGTTTTCCAGTCCTGCAATAACTCTCGAGTAGAAGCTTAATAAGTTTGATACACATGACCTCTCTGCCCAAACTCAAATTGTCTGTTTGATATGACTTGCTCCTCTTCTAGAAATTTAACCCATTTTTCTTTGATAATTAATTCGCACAACTTCCCCAAAACACTTGTAAGTGACATTGGTCTATAGTTTCATGGTTCAGTTGCCTTTCCTCTTTTAAGTATTGGTATTACATTGGCTCTCTTTCATTCTAGTGGAATTTTCCCTTCATTTATTGAACTTGTAATTATTCCCCAAATTGGATCCAGTAGTTGCTTTTTACATTCTTTTGAAACCCAGCCTGATACACCATCTGGCCCCATTGCTTTTCTGATGTCCAATTTATCCAATAATCTTCCAATATCCTCTTTGTGCCCTTAGATCTCCTGTAATCCTTGGCAATGCAATGTTCTGTGAAATCTGCAGTGAACACTGTTTTGAACCTCTCATTCATTATTTCACACATTTCCTTCTCTGTTTGGTATGTCTTCCCTCCTTTAATTAGTTTTTCAATTGTTTCCTTGTTCTTCGTTTTGTCGTTTATATGCTTGTAGAAAAGTTTGGGTTTGTCTTTGCTTTTATTCACCACATATTTCTCAAAGTTTCTTTCTTTCTCTCTCCTTATTCTAATAATTCATTTCTCCCATCCCTGTACTGCCATCTGTTATAGTCATTTCTCTGTTTTATGAATTTCTTCCAAGCTTTATCTTTTGCTTTTTTAGCTTGTATAAATTTAGCATTGTACCAAGAATGTATTTTATTCTTAACTCTATAAAAAGGTACAATTTTTTTTAGACCATTATATTTATGTAAGAATATGTCATATTTCCCTTGTATTGTCTTTCTGTACATAAAGTTTCTCCACTCAATATCAGTAAAACAAATCCTTAATTTTTCAAAATCCACTCTTGCATAATTTAATCTCTCTCTCTTTTGTAGTCATCGCTGTAAATTATCCCATCTTCCTCCTGAATTTGCATCTCTAATGTCACATGATCACTTTCCATTGGTCTAAGGTATTGTATGATGGGAGGGGGCTCTGGTTTCCTTGTGAACACTAAGTCAAGCAACAATGGTTCTGTACCTTGTTGACTCCTTCACCCACTGATCCATTGCATTAACCATAGTCAACTGTAACACATCCTTGCTGCACTGTCCAGCATTATCCATTACTTCCATCTCTCTCCAGTTTACTTTTTTGTAGTTACAGTCTTCAACTAAAAGTATTCTTCTATCTCTTATTATCATGTTATCTAGGCACTTGATCACCTCTCTTTGCATATCTTTATGTTCTTCAGTTCCCCATGTATTTGTCTTAGGTGGCACATAAGTAATTATAATTTTTCTCTTCTTCAATTCCTGTTTTGATTGTTACTCCCATTTGTCCTCTTCATATTGCACAACTTCCACACATATATTATCATGAACCATTATTAGCACTCCTCTTTCCCCTTTATCCTTCCTATCTCTCCTCCAGCTATTATATCCCTCCTAATCTTTAAAGTTAACATGGATCTGCTCTCTTAGTTTTGTTTCAAGGATGCACATTACATATGGCTTTTTCTCTTTCAAATAATCCCTAACCTCCAACATGCTTGATAACAACCCATTTATATTAGCATAAGTCACTCTTTATTTCTTGCCTCCTCCATGACCTCTTTTTTCTGTAGGTATCACTTCTTCTCCAGAACCCTCCAGTGAAAATTCTTCTTCTTAATCTCTGTCTTTTGTAGTTTTTTTTTCCTTAGCTTCACTTCTTAGTACTTTCTTATTTTCCTTCTTCTCAAGGTTCATATCTCTTTTTATCTATATATCATTGTGTTCAGTATCATTGGCCAGCTTACCTTTCCTAGCCATAATCTTCTCTACTACCACTTGACATCATTCTCACTTTCATTGGTCTCCTACCCCCTTCACTGTATCTTCCTAGCCTGATCACTTCCTCCACCTCCTGGTCTAGTTCTTGTGTGCTGTCTTGAACTTGTTTGATAACAGATTTGGCCAATTCTCTCTCTTCACATTCTCTTGTGAGTTTATTTGGATTTTTCTTTTCCTTCATCCCAAAAATCACGAAGCTTTTTCTCTTATCCACTGTATCCCCTACCAGGTCTTCTTTTTCTTTAATTACTTGAATTACAGTGACTTTTGTGTTTTTCTGAATTTGTCTCTTTACAACTTCCAAAAATCTAACTTTTTCCTCTTCCTGTTCCTGCTTCCATGCATTTCATAGTTCCTTCAGCTTGTTTTCACCCATTCCACCTTCTACCCTGTCCACAATCCCATCCTGCACTTTAACCTGTAAGCTCCTTAAGGAGTTTTCATAGTTTTGGCATGTGGCTTTTAATGTCATTCTATTTTTTTATTTCTTGTATCTCTTCTTTTAATCCCTGATTGATTGCACTGACCTCACATTCTACCAATCTCAATTTCAGGTCTGTGTTTTCCATTGTCAGTCTGTCCTGTTTGTCTATCAAACTCAACATCACTTCCTTAATATACCTTAACTCCCTTTCTACGTTGATCAACCTCCTCATATTACCTCTTTCGCCCCTGAATCCAGAAATATCCTTGTCCATAATATCCTCAATTAGTTTCCTTAGTCCAACAGGAGTTTCAATGTACTGTTGGTTTTCATTTGATGGCATATGTTTTGATTCTGTCATACATCTGTTCTGTCTCTCTCTCTCGTTTTTCTTTCCGTACATATGATCCAAAACTTATTTCATATGGAGACATGAGAACCTATGGCCCCTCCCTCCCCTGTACATACATCTAGGCTAGTCTCCAGCTCCTGTTGTAGCTTTTCCCTGTGAGTTGCTCAGAGATGTCTGATCAACACAGTGACTACACAGTGTATTTACCTAGTTGCATTTACCCAGTTGTAGTTTTACAGGGCCTGGGCTTTATGCTCATGTGGCCCTGTCTCCATATCTACACTTATCCAATTTTTCTTTAAAACTATGCACACTCATTGCTGACACCACTTCTTCACTCAAACTGTTCCACGTCTCAACACATCTTTGTGGGAAATTATATTTTTTAACATCTCTCAGACATCTTCCCTTTCTCAGCTTTTTACAATGCGATCTTGTGCTTCGAATGTCATATTCTTCTCTCAGGATCAGTTTCTCATTATCCACTTGGTCCATTCCGTTGATCAATTTATAAACTTGTATCAGATCCCCTCTCTTCCTTCTATGTTCCAGGGTTGGTATATCCATAGCCTTTAGTCTCTCTTCATATGTCATCCCTTCAAATTCTGGAACCATTCTTGTAGCCATTTTTTGTAGTCTCTCCAACTTCCTTATGTGTTTCTTTTTATGAGGGGTCCACACTACTCCTGCATATTCCAATCTGGGTCTTATTTTAGTACTTATCAATTTCTTCATCATTTCTTTGTCCATGTAGTGAAATGCTACTCCAATATTCCTTGCAAATTATATGTCTCTTTGAAAATTCTATCAATATGGCTTACCGGTTGATTGTTTTCTTCCATTGTCACTCCTAAGTCCTTTTCCTTTTTTACTTTCTCCAGTTCTACTCCATCTCCCATCTTATAGATTCCCACAGGTCGTCTTTCACTCTTTCCCATTTCTATGACATGGCTTTTGTCCACATTGAATTCCATTTCCCACTTTTTACTCTATTCCCAGATCTTATTTAGGTCTTCCTGCAGTATTTCACAATCCTCTTTTTGCTTTATAACTCTGCACAGTTTCGTATCATCTGCAAACAGATTTATGTAGCTGTTCACTCCTTCTGGCATGTTGTTTATATATATGAGGAAAAGTATTGGCGCTAATACTGACCCCTGTGGCACTCCGCTTTCTACTGCTCTCCACTTGAACTTCATATCTTTAACTACCGTCTTTATTTCTCTCCCCCTCAAATAATTTTCCATCCATCTCAATGTGCTTCCTTTTAAGCCACCCTTCTCCTCTGACTTCCACAGTAATCTTGCATGTGGCACTTTATCAAACGCCTTTTTTAAATCCAAATAAATACAGTCAATCCATCACTCTCTCTCTTGTACTCTATCAATTATTCTAGAGTAGAAACTCAGTAAATTTGTTACACATGACCGTCTTTTTCTAAAACCAAATTGGTTATTTGATGTTAATTTGTTGTCTTCAAGGAACTTGATCCATTGTTTCTTTATTATTCTTTCACACATCTTGCATATTACACTAGTTAGTGATACCGGTCTGTAATTTAAAGGTTCTTCCTTCCTTCCGCTCTTATATATGGGAACCACCTCAGCTCTTTTCCATTCTACTGGTACTGTTCCATTTTCTATTGAGCATTTTATGATATTGTATATAGGACTTGCTAGTTCTTCCCTACATTCTTTCAGTATTCTGCCTGAGACTTCATCTGGTCCCATTGCCTTCTCTTCATCCAATTCCTTCATTAACTCTTTTATTTCAAGCTTGGTTACTTTAACCTCTTTCATATAGACAGTCTCTCTATTACCCTGTGGCCTTTCAAATTTGGATTCCTTAGTAAAGATCCCCTGGAATTTATCATTTAATAGTTCTGCCATACTTTTTGGGTCTTCCACCATCCCATACTCTCCTTTTAACCTTTCTATTGTTTCTTTTTGCCTAATTTTTCCATTTATGAATCTATAGAACAATTTCAGTTGCTCCTTACATTTTTCGACAATGTCCTTTTCATAGTCCCTTTCCTCATCCTTCTTCACCTTAACATATTCATTTCTCGCTACCTTGAAATTTTCCTTATTTACTGGATTTCTATTTCTCTTCCACCTTTTCCATGCTCCATCTCTTTTCTCCTTTGCCCTAGCACACCTTGCGTTAAACCAATCTTTCTTTCCTTCTTCTTTAGGTCTATATTTCGGGACATATTCCCTGACTCCTCTTTTGTATATTTCCAAAAATAAGTTATACTTCTCTTGCACTGTCTCTGAGTTTTCCATCTCCTCCCAGTTCATGTATTTAAAGTAGTTCTTGAGATTCTCAATATCAGCCTTTCTGTAATTTAATCGGTCTCCTTTGTATGAATCGTCTCTATCTTCCTTTCCCTCTTCTATATCCATTTCTAATATTACATGGTCACTCTTTCCCAATGGGCACTTATATCTTATATCATCGTTCATTTGTATACCCTTTGTAAAAACTAGGTCCAATCTCGCCGGCTCATCGTTTCCTCTGAATCTTGTGTTTTCCTTTACTCCTTGGACCATCATATTATCTATCATTAGGTTCAGGAATCTATCTCCCCAGGCTTCTTCTCATACCACTTTCATAATTTTTGCAGTCCACCTCCTTACAGTTGAAATCTCCTACTAATATCACTTTTCTCCTTTCCTTAATGATTCTCGTAAGACTCCTTATTGTGTCATTTATCATGTCTTTATATTCTTGATTGGTCCATGAATTTGTTTTTGGTGGCAAATGTTCCAATGATTTTCAACTCCTTTTTATTAATATGTATCTTAATATACAGTATTTCTGATTTTCTTTCCCAAAACTCCACTTGATTTACCACCATCTCTTTCCTTAACATCATCATGACTCCTCCTCCTCCTTTACCCACTCTGTCTCTCCTCCATATATTATACCTTTTATATATGTCTATTTTTGTTGCCTCATTTAACTTTGTTTCCACCAGGCATACAATATCTGTTTCTTCTTTCTTTATGTAATCTCTTAATTCTAATTTACTTGATAAAACCCCATCTATGTTCGTATACATCATTTTTAATCTCTTGTTCTTATCATTTTTAGTTAAACTTGCTCCATTTTTTTTCTCTTCCTTCTTTCTTATATACCATTTCCTTATCCTGTCTCCTATAATTCTCCAAAAAAATGCCTTCTTCTCCTCTGACTTTTCATGAGTGTGTGTGAGTGTGTGCCCATGTACATAGTACCTATTTATGTAATACATTACACAGTTGATATTGACTGTTAGTGGTAAGAGGTGTGCATAATGTGAGAAAAAAAAATCACTTGGTTAACTCAGATTTTTGGACAGCTGAGATTGGCCTTCCTGCTAATTATTCCAATTCATGTGGGGTTCATGTTTCACTATACCTTTTGCATCAATTATACTCAGATGGACTTTCTAAATGGTGTTTAATCTAACTCACCAAACTGTCTAGTGCATCCAAGCAGTCCAAAAATCCATTAAGGACATCTTCCCTACTGTAGTTCAGGCGGTGACCAAAAGTCCAATCCCTGAGCCAGGTGGCACCCTGTGTAAGTTCTGAGGCAAGGCGAGAATGAGTTGTGTGTCCACTGGGAACAGCAAGTCCTCTTGCTAGTATTTGATAGAGGGCTGCCCGCACACCACAGTAGTTGTCACCTCTCACTTGTCGCAGGTGCTTGATGTTCAGCTCCATAGAAATGGCTGAGTAACCCTAAAAATCAAACCATGTATAATTAAAAATCTGAATAAATACCAAGTAGTAGCACAACAAAAGATTGCAATAAAATATGCATTTGTAGTTATTCATGAGATGATGAACTTATATTATTCTGCATGTTTCTCATGATTCTATTTTTTGCCTTTGTTGCCAGAAGTGGTTCAGCACTTTCACATTCACATCCCCTTCTTGCTTTATATCTAAAAAATTATGATGTATCAACACTATTAGTAATGATTTCAATTAATACATATGATTCTAAAGAATATGAGGCACTTTATAACATGGTGTACTAAGTGCCACTTATGGAAAATGGAGAAAATTCAGTTAAAGTTGTGCTACTTGTGTCAAGGCACAGTGATAAAAAAACATTTTACCTAATGTGTAGTTTATTCACATCCAACACAATTCACTAGCAACTTCACCTATGTCCTACTTGTTTTGCCTTTACACTGTAGCAGCACTAAACTCTGGCACCCAAAACTCTAAACACATATAGGTGCAACTACTTTAGTTCATAAGCTATAATCTTTGGATTCTTCATAACCTCACACTCAGATATCTCTCTTGGCCTCCAAGATGCTAGATAAATTAAAGGTGTTGTGTCTGGAGAGAGAGTTACTTGCTGCAACCAGTCAGCAAATGGTGCCTTGAAATCTCTTTTCTTGGCACATTTTAGGTCTTCCATGTCAAAATTCTGACTTCTTTCTTCATTGCTGAGAATGGCTAGAGCCATGCACATACTGTTGCAATAATTTGAGAAGGCTGGGAAAAGAAAGATCAGAAAAAGGACATCTTGGAATGGAAACAAGCGTCATAGTTCCTCTCCTTGGCAGCTTACTGAGCACTATGGTGGGAAGCGTCATTCCCCTGACATACATGCACCTTACCTACGTTGTCACCTTGTTCTTATTCCCATCTGGAGTCAGGAAATTTTACCAGTTTTCCATTTGACTAGAGTCACTTAACCAGGTAGGTTGGTTGGGTAATATATCATACAAGTACACTGATCTGGTAACTAACAAAAATACTTCTTAACTACTGTAGTGACAAGGTGTAGCAGATGTGAAATAAAGAATCCACATAGGACTAATTAACTATGCTGCCACCATCCAGTATATTCTTGATATGTAGTTAAGTGACACTCACCATGAAACTTGATATTAACTTCACATAGTTAAGTTCATACTTATTTAGGTAAAAATTTGATGTCATGGAACAGGTTAAAATTATTTACATTACTGGTGTAGACTTGTGATTGTGGCCACTCACATGTCTTCATTATCATTATCGTTATTATCATCATTATTATCATTATTATCATTATTATTACAATGGCACTGTATTGTCTTCATTTATGTATATTCCTTGTGCCCATTGTCTCTGTTTTGTTTTTCTGCTCATCTCCACAGCTTGGCTGCCTCTGTGTCTCTCTAAATTGCTGGTAGTCTTTTATACTGCTAAGCTCTCATACACTCCAGCCTTGTTACTCTGTATCTAGCTTCCACTGTATCACAAAAGTAAAATACAATATAACGATGAATCATATATTGGGTAATACCTGTACTTACCAAATGTGATGTTTGATTGTAATTTCATGAATATCTAACTGTCTTATTAAGGTATTAGATGCCCTTCCTACCTTACTCAGTTCTTGGTTGTTGTATGCTCACCTAGATCTTCTCATATTGATGTAGATGCTGCTTTCTCAAATATACTTTATAAAAGCCTGATGGTATTGGGTGAGCAGGTACATATATCTTGTCTAATACAAGCAACCCCGGCTTAACAAACGTTCACACAACGAAATTTCGCTACAACGAACGTTTCCTTTTACTATCATCTGCTCGTATAACAAACACCAAACTTGCTTTAACAAAATTTTATCCAGGTAAATTTTTCCAAGTTTGGAAGCCCCGCTGTATCACGCAAGCTGACAGGCTTTTGAATACGCCAGCGCCTCTTGTGGACAAAACGCATACCACTCACTCCCCTACCCTTCCCCGTTCTTATTAGTTCAAAACAATAACAGTGTCCAGCACCAGCTCGTCATCTCACGCTCAACATGCCACCAAAATGCCCTGCAAACAGCCTTGCAATGTCACCTAGCGTTGCTAAGAAGACCAGGAAGTCTCTTACTCTCGAAGTGAAGCTGGATATTATTCACAGACATGCGAGAGGCTTGAAAACTAATAGCATTGCTCGCCACCATCTTGACTCCATCTACTGTCTCTACTATTTTCAAGTCAGCAAATTCTATTAAGAAGGTTGGTGAGACCGTATCTTCCTTGCAAGATAAAAGAACCACCTGAACTCGTGACTCTGCAATGAATAAAATGGAAAGGCTTGTGGTAATGTGGTACATAAGTTTTGTATGCAGTACAATGATGTGCCCTTTGTTTACATTCCACAGGTTGCCAGCTAGCATCTTTCCCACTCCACTCTCCCTCCCTTCATAAATTTAAGATCATCAACATTATAAAGTTACTTACATACATACATTAGTGTACATTATAATGACTTAGTCTTAAATTAAACTGCTTAAATGTTTAACTTCATAATTTTTACTTTCATTAAACCTTTTACTGTACTATAATGCACTCTTGCTTTGTTTACTCTCAATGGAAGTTCGTCAGGGGTCAAACTTGTCATAATTGGTTCGCTTAAAGAAAATTCGCACAACGAACGTTTTTTTTAGGAACGTAACCCGTTCATTAAGTGGGGGTTGCCTGTACCTGCCTTGTAAGTGACATGGTTAAATGTTTGTGAAATTAAGATGAAACATCAGTTTGGAAAGTATTCGTTTAATCTTACTATTACACAGTAATTACTTTTACACAAGATATAATCCAGATATCAGCAAATAAGAAATACCTACAACAGATGATAAATATATGTGAAAGTAAGTATTAAAGAGAGAAGTAAAAAATGGATTTTAAGAAATATATGGTGGGAGTATCTAAAAGAAGTTTGAGTGATGTGGCCCATTTAGATTATAAACATAAACAAAGTGTTAAATACCTTAAGAAATGTGTGATCAAACAGCAAAACAAGGAAAGCAGAAGAGTTTAAATCTAGGTTAAATTTATGGGGCTTAATTACACACCTGCTTGATGGTCTGGGCCTTGAGGGTGTTGCCTTGCCATTCATTGTTGGCATACTTCATTAATTCTAGCTTGGGCCCTATAGCAGAGGAGGTCCCAAGGCCATTGGTGGACTGATCTGGACTGGTGGTGGTGGTGGTGGTGGTGGTGGTGGTGGGAGTAGACCAGCTGTTATCATTGAGTGAGCTGGTCTTGTTGCCCATGACAGGAGTGATGTTTTTATTATTGGCCTGGTTTTCGTTGGTGTTAATGATGGTGTTGGTATTGTTATTGGGAGTAGTGTTGTTGTTGAGGCTTTCCCAGCTACTGATGTGTCGAGGAGTGGAGGTGTTGCTGTCAGAGTTTTCTTTTTCCCTGAAACACACAAGACCATTGAAGATTGATGATGAAAATGATGATGATGATGATGATGATGATGGTGATGATGATAATAATGATGATGATGATGAGGATAACCTTCTTCCTGGATTTTCCCTTTAGACATTTCCAGGCCTGCTACATCATTTTACAAGAATAACTCTCAAACAAACTGATGAATTAGGATCGTAATTTGATGGTGTGTTTCAGACACTGCATTAATTTTCACTATGGTGTATAACCATAGTGATGATAAGTGACAAAAAGTGTAATTAATGCACCTGCCAGATGCATGAAGGTATTAGTGATGTTGCTGTGACACCACTCCCTCAACTTCATCCTCACAGAACTGTATTCTAGTCCATAAGTAATGAATGATGTTCCTAGCACTACCAGCATAACCATGAATCCACAATATCACACTACCATAATGATATGGTCACTGCTGGTATGACCAATAGATTCATACCAAATTCAGACCTCTGTTTCTGGCAAAGAATAGTAACAGTGATTATACCAGGGAGATGAAAGACCAACTTTTCTTGAAACTGGCTGACAATGACAGCTATTACTTTCACTGACTGAGCCGTCAGTACAGATGTTAATGATGGAAAGTCACTGCTCCATCACAGTGAACAAAAAAGACACTTTAAAACAGTGGCTGGAACACCGCAAGGTATCCTTTCTTACTGATGCCTCACAGCTGTTTTTTCAAATACATACTATTACAGTAGCAGCTTATTAATACTGGATGAAAGTAACCAGGTTGATTCACAGACACGTTGATAGTGGCAGAAGTGGTAGCATTATCTCTCAGTAATGGAAAGAAGAGCAATGGGGCAGAAACTAAAGAAGATGTGACATCACAACCTCATCCTTCATGCATTGAGATGCTCCTTGGGTCTTACATATAGCAAATTTACTAAGAAAATACCTTTATTATTAACTTTTCTTACTTGGCAATAGAGAAAAAAAAGTTAGTGCAGTCTCTGAAGCATACTCTCTCAAAGTATAACCATAATTTATCAGTTTGTTTTTGAGTTACTCACATTTCTTCTAATAAATCACAAATATTTCTGAGGCCTATGGGTGTGTCATCAGTATGCATGTTATATGGATGAGTTACGTTAGGTTAGATTAGGACGGGTTAGGTTGATAAATAATAACAATAAACAGTATTTATAAGTAATGATGATGGGCAACCAAAGTAACCTGAAAAAGATACATTATGTTGGGAATTTTGTTCATATGCATATAAATAATCTCTTTTGAGACGTGCACCATACTATCCTCTGATACGCTGTATGATATAAACCTCAAAATTTGTTGACCTTAATCATGGAAGTTTGGATGGGAGCACCACAACTTAAAGTGAAAAGCTACTACAACAGTCAGTCTGAAAGGGCTTATGAAGACATTAGACAGAAAAGCCTATTATAGCATGCTTTGATCAAAATTACCTTCTATATCTGGCTGCTTTTCAAGGAGTGATCAGTTCCTTCTTTTAAAGTTTTCAATACTGTCTTCAGTGCTGCTGTGAACATGGGGTCAGGTAATGATACTGGTGGTAGTGTCAATTAAAAGGTCCATGTCAAGTTATTTTTAAAATCGTGAGGAGAAATCTAATGTTGCCTTACTTGTTATCTGATTTATGTGCTCCTGTGTATAAACCTCAGTACAGGTCCTTCCTAATATACAATTGGGTTTGGTTCATGAAAATGCAATCATAGAGCAAATGATTATGCAGTGAAGTTGATAGAATAGAAAAAAAATAGGAATGGTTTCTGTTTCCCCTAAAATCCATAAGCAACATGAAATATTGTATTTAAATATGTACAGTTATGCCTAAACTAATAAAACACATCACATAAATAGAATAAATGCAAGAATAAATCAAGAAATAAAAAATAAATAAAAATAATCTTTGTAATTACTCTCCCTGTCAACTTGATATGTCCCACATGAGACTGAAGGATTCCTTGCCCTCATCTCCCCTCCATGGTTAAGGGACATTGTGACAGTGTGTATAATTTCAATTCCTTTTAGTATTATCATCCTTATTATTACTATTATCACTTATTATTTACACATGATCATTTATGTCTTTGAATACACGATTATTTACTGATGGTGTTTCTTAGTGACCAGCATGGCTCTACTTTTGTTCAGTCAGTGTTGCTCACCGTTGGGCAATTGCCCTATACATAGGGTATTTTAGCCAAAACTTCAGATCAATATTCCATTATCATCATAAAGAAAAAAAATGGTCCTCAGCCAAAAAAGAGAAGTAGAAGTATACATGACAAACTGAATGACCATGAACCTGATACTCTGAGACTGCCACTAGTAATTAATTAATTAAAGCTAAACACTACAATTGACATAATATAGCTAAGAGTAAAATTAAAGGAAAAATCTATAAAACTAATTATGCCTGGAGAGCAATCTTCCTATTCCTATTTTTTAGCCTGGAAAAACTAAATCTTGTTCAACAAAAAAAAAGTATATTGGATATTCTTTTAGAAGAAAGTTTTAGTTTTATTCATAGGGGCCCAATATGTATTGCAACTTTTCTTGTAAAATTATGATATATTATGCAATATAAATCTGATTTATTACTTTGTCTACTGTACCAATATCTGGGGAATGAAGCTGCAGATTCCACAGAACAGAATAGAAATTATAGGGTGCTAAAGGCATTTTTAGTGCCTCAGGGATTGACAATACTGGTAGTCACAGGCCTTGGGGGACAGTCACAGATTGACTCTCAGTCATCTGTCACTTCACAGCACTAGATCATTTGCTCACTGCTAATTGGGGTACATATTGTTCTTGTTGGAATATCAGCAAACACTGCAAATGGCTTCAGTACAATGAAAGAATCTTTCTGTGTCTATACCACCAGAGAGGCTGGCTAGTGACTCAATATGACACACAAGTGATCCTGCTTACAAAATAATGAAGAGAAATGTAATAAACAAAACACATAAATGATGATAATAATAATAATAATAATAATAATAATAATAATAATAATAATAATAATAATAATAATAACAATAATAGTTAAAATAGTTATTATGATAATATTAATGATGATAAAAGAATAATAATAACAATAATAAAAATAATAATAATGATAATAATAATAATAATAATAATAATAATAATAATAATAATAATAATAATAATAATAATAATACAATGAAGACTAGATAATCAAACAACTTTGATGACAAACTTTTCAATACATTAATGCAAAAGTTTGACTTGGTATATACTCAAAAAAAAAGACAGGGACAAATGTACTGATACCTCACTCATAAAAGAAGTCAAGTCATAGGAAGATAGAAATACAGAAGCAGGCAGGGAGTTCCACAGCTTACCAAAAGAAGGTATGAATAATTGAGAATACTGGTTAACTCTTGTATTAGAGGGTTGGACAGATTAGGGATGAGAGGAAGAAGAAAGCCTTGTGCAGCGAGGCCACAAGAGGAGGGGAGGCGTGCAGTTAGCAAGATCAGTAGAACAGTTAGCATGAAAATAACAATAAAAGATAGAAAGATGCAACATTTCAGTGGTGAGAAAGAGGCTGAAGGCAGTCAGTCACAGGAGGGGAGTTGATGAGACAAAAGACTTTTGATTCCACCCTATCTAATAAAACTGTGTGAGTGGAACACCCCAAACATGCAAAGAGTACTCCATAAAAGGACAGATAAGGCCCTTGTACAGAGTTAGCAGTTGGAGGAATGAGAAAAACTGGCAGAGACGCCTCAGAACACCTAACTTCCTAGAAGATGTTTTAGCAAGAGATGAGATGTAAAGTTTCCAATTAAGATTATGAGCAAAGGACAGACTGAGGATATTCAGTGTAGAAGAGAGAGACAGTTGAGTGTCATTGAAGAAGAGGGGATAGTTGTCTGGAAGGTTGTGTCCGAGTTGATAGATGGAGGAATCGAGTTTTTGAGGCATTGTACACTACTAAGATTTCTCTACCACAATCAGAAATCTTAGAAAGATCAGAAGTCAGGTGTTCTGTGGCATCCCTGTGTGATCTGTTAACTTCCTGAAGGGTTGGTCATTTCTGAAAGGACATGGAAAGATGTAGGGTGGTATCATCAGCATAAGAGTAGATAGGGCAAGAAGTTTAGGTAAGAAGATTATTAATGGATAATAGAAAGAGAGTGGGTTACAAGACAGAATCGTGAGGAACAACACTATTAATAGATTTAGGAGAAGAACAGTGGCCATCTACCAATGATTGGATAGGAAACTTGAGATATAGTTGCAGAGAGAAGGATAGAAACTGTAGGAGAGCAGTTTTGAAATCAAAGCTTTGTGCCAGACTATCAAAAGCTTTTGATATGTCTAACATTACAGCAAAAGTTTCACTAAAATCTCTAGAAGAAGATGACCAAGACTCAATAAGAAAAGCCAGAAGATCACCAGTAAAGCGACCTTGACGGAAGCCATACTGGCGACCAGATAGAAGATTGTGAAGTGACAGATGTTTATAAAAATTTTCCTATTCAGCATAGATTACAAAACTTTGGACAAGCAAGAGATTAAAGCTATAGGACAGTAATTCAAGGGATTAGAACAGTTATCCTTTTTAGGAACAGGCTGGATGTAGGCAAACTTCCAGCAAGAAGGAAAGGTAGAAGTCAATAGACATAGTTGAAAGAGTTTCGTCAGGCAAGGTGCAGGCACAGAAGCACAGTTTTTGAGAACAATAGGAGGGACCCCATCAGGTCCATAAGCCTTCCGAGGGTTTAGGCCAGTGAGGGCATGGAAAACATCATTACAAAGAGCTTTAACTTTAGGCATGAAATAGTCAGAGGGAGGAGGAGAGGGAAGGACAAACCCAGAATCATCCAAGGTGGAGTTGTTAGCAAAGTTTTGAGAGAAGAGTTCAGCTTTAGACACAGAAAAAATGGCAGTGGTGCCATCAGGATTAAATAAAAAGAGAGAAAGATGAAGAAGTGAAGTTATTGGATATGTTTTTGGCTAGGTGTCAGAAGTCTTCAGGGGGAATTTGAGTTTGAAAGATTTTGACATTTTCTATTTATGAAGGAGTGTTTGGCAAATTGAAGAACGTATTTAGCATGATTCTGAGCAGAAATATAAACTGCGTGAGATTCAGGAGATGGAAGGCTCAAGTACCTTTTGTGGGCAACCTCTCTATCATGTATAGCACAAGAACAGGCTGTGTTCAAGCAATGTTTAGAAGGTTTAGGTTGAGAAAAAGAATGAGGAATGTATGCCTCCACGCCAGACACTATCACCTTTGTTATGCGTTCAGCACAAAGAGATGGGTCTCTGACATGGAAACAATAATCATGTCCGGGAAAATCAACATAATACCTTCTCAGGTTCCCCAAACTGGCAGAGGCAAAGTGCCAAAGGCACCTCTGCTTTGGGTAATCCTGAAGAGGGATTGGAGAAATAGGACAAGATACAGAAATGAGATTGTGATCAGACAAGGCCAACGGAGAAGAGAGGGTAACAGCATAAGTAGAAGTATTAGAGGTAAGGAAGAGATCAAGAATGTTGGGCATGATTCCAAGACAGTTAGGAATACGAGCAGGGTGTTGCACCAGTTGCTCAAGTCATGAAGGATAGCAAAGTTGAAGGCTAGTTCACCAGGATGGTCAGTGAAGAGATAGGTGGTGGTGAACATTGAGATATCTAAGAATGGAGATCGATGCAAAAAGGTAAAGGGAAAGAATGTGATCCAATTTGGAACTTAAATAGTCAAAGAATTTACTATAGTCTGAGGAGTTAGGGGAGAAACAGACAGCCCTGATAAATTCAGTTAGAGAGTGCCTATTGATTCGAAGCCAGATGGTGTAAAACTCGGAAGATTTGAGAGTGTGGGCACGAGAGCAAGTTATGTCATTGAGCACATAGACATAACATCCAGCTTTAGAATGAAAATGAGGATAGAGAAAGTAGGAGGAACAGAGAAAAGGCTACTGTCAGTAGCCTCAGACAGCTGTGTTTTAGTGAGAAAAAGATGAGGTTTAGTAGAGGAGATGTGGTGTTCCACAGATTGAAAATTAGACCCAAGACAAGGAATGTTGTAGAAGTTAAGGAAGAAAAAGTTGAGGGAGGTGTCAAGACATTTTGGGTTGTCATCAAGAGACGAGTCTGACCTCGAGACATTTCTGGTCCCCTCCCCAGAATGAGACTCTGAGGCTGGATTTGGAGTTGCCATTTTTCAATTTTGAATTTTAAGTGAAGGGTGTGTGTGTGGTAAGTGCATATAGTTTTGAGTGAAGAAGGAGAGTTGTCTTTAGAGGGCAGGCTGTGACTGCCCCCTTGAGTTGTGAGACACAAAGGGAGATGTTCAGCGAGATCACAACTAGCTTTAATGGAAAGTTCACAGCACCCTCTGAACTAGTGCTATTATACCTAGTGCTACATGGTTGCAACCTCATTACCATGGCAAGAATATCTCTTTATGTGTTTGTGGATACCATATCTTGACCAGAAAATGTTCTGCTTGTTGTTAAGTTTCTTAGACACCGGACCAATGCAGTTCCCACCAGAAGCAGCATGGGTGGGCATGATGTAATCAAGTTAGGTTGACCAATATTAAATAGAATGAATCACATCATTTTATCGCATATTCTTAAATATCAAGTTCGTTAAATCAGAATCGCATTATTGAAACACGTTGATCAAGATAACATTATGTGAAGCAAATACAATCTTTCTTCTACATCAGTAATCCTATCCAATGCATATATATTTCTGTGCTCTTTTAAACTTCAATTGATTTTGCAAAGTAGTAAAAAAATCAAAGAGAGATAGCCAAAACAAGACAGTGCTCTTTGTCTCAAAAGTATAAAAATACTTGTGAGAAAGTCTTCAGACTACTCATTCCATCACTTTTGGGTACCCTTGATGGCTCACAACTAAAATATGTGGCCAGGCATCATACCTCTTGTCATTAAGAATGTCTCTTAGAAATATGGACATATAAAAACTGTCTTGAGATTTTAAAAGCACACCTTTCTAGACCTGAAGTACTTGAGAGAAATAGAGAAATATCATATATAGGTACCATACAAACATGGGATTTAAATTATACTATGATTCCCATATTCCTGAAGGCCAATTTGCGACTGAAATTTTACATCGGTAAAGTTTCCGACTCATCCCTTCTAGTTGGAAAGTGTCACATGTAGCGAGTGGAAAGTATTGACTAGTTGGTGCCTTGGAAGAAAGTGACAATGCTGAAGCTGTGGTTGCTCTTTTGGTGTACCAGAAGAGTCATCAGAAAAGAAATTGCCTGTGGATATGAAGAAGGAAAGAGAGGGGTGTCTACCACACAATAAATTAGCCTTTATTTCTCATAAAAAAATTAATAATCTTAAAGATGACTATGCACAATTGCGATCAAATGAAATCCTGAGAAGTCTTCAATCCTCACCTCCAACATCACCCTGCACTGAGGGAAACAGTTCTTGTAAAGTGGAACTATTTTGTCAAATGACAATTTGCGCAAGTGTTTTTTACTGTACAGTTCATCTCTTGGGTCCCAGAAGTGTTCTTTTTCCCTCACCAACTATAACAACTTCTTCTCTATACCTGGAGACCACATTTTTAAAGCTTACTCCATGATGTCAAGACATAAATAAGTCACAAATTAACTAACAAGACCAACATTTTGGTCTTGTTTTGCTACTGGTTTCTCCAGTTGCTAGTAATTGATTTTGAGTCAGAAACTCTGCCGATGTAAAATTTCAGTCGCAAATTGGTATGTGTGAACCCGCCTTAACCCTACCAAAATAACGGATATATATTTTTTTTGCAAACATCTTTAATCCTCAACTTCTCACAAATCACCTCCTTAATTTCTAGTGTAAAGAATTTTACATTTTTTTTCTTATGTAAGAATAATCTATCTGCAATGTTCTAGTGGTTAACTTTTTTATGTATATACCCAAATTATAACAATCCTTTATGGAAATGTCAAATATTTCAAACTACCTTCTTCTAACATCCTCCTCTAGCTGTACCTCAAAAACTCAAGGCAACTCAGCAACAGTTAAAGGAATTAACAGAAATTCAAATTCATGATGCAAATTAATATTCCAGAGCTCAGGAATTCTTTATGTTGTCTCAAATTATCTATTATTTTTTCTAATCAACAACCACAGAAACACAAAATCATTTTCATAATCTTTTCATGAAAAAAACTCTCAATACTCACTTGATCTCATGTACAGGTGATAGGTGAGGGTGTATGTTGTCCAGAGGAGCCTCAAGCCCCTCTACGTACCCGCTCTCCTCTGAGCTCCAATAGCGGCGTGCCTTGCTGCCAAACTCACCAGGACTGAGGCGCCGCTCCCAGGCTAACCAGCCCGTGCCCTCTGAGTCAGGGGTGGCAGGGGAGATCTCTGAGCTGCTGGCCAGACCCGAGGAGCTGCAGGCCAAGTGCAAGCGTGAGACATGCAGTGACTGCAAGGCGCTGTGGCAATGCTGCATCAGGTGCTCCTTGTGGCTGAGGCTTCAACTATTTGATGCAGAACTTAAATGACCTTAGAACTTATAATATACAAGGCATGAATGCTATATCATACTGAACTTCAAACTTAGGTGCTACAAATAAATATTACCAATACTTGAATAAGGCCCACAAATGGTACTCAGAATCAAAACTTCAACTTCTCAAAGCCTTATTGTTTTAAACATTTATGGACAAATTCACTTTTCTTTCCATCATATGCAGTCCAGAGTTCAGTTCAAATTTAGATCTCTAATTAATTCTAAAAGACATCAATATTCTGAAAACCTTTCACTTTGTGGGCAGAGAAGCAGTTTTTTTTCCATACTAACATGCCTGTTGCCATGATTACACAGCTTTTCTTAACATTGGCAGCCAATAGCTTCTCACTCCAAACAGTTTTGGACCATTGCTCTTTCTAGGAGTTTAGAATGTAGCAAGCAGCCTGTTCCTGGCCAATAGCTTCCCTCAGTTCCTGCTTTGCCAACTCAAGTTAGAGAGAATAACAGCACACCAAGAGGCAACAGAATGGCAGTACAGTTATTAGCATGTGCAGCAAAATAAAATGAAAATAAGATCAAGTATACTATTCAGAGAAAGGAAGAGAGGAAGCCCATTACCTGTCTGGCAAGAAGCCATGAAGTATGAAAAAGAATTGATAATAACATTTGTTAACATATCTATACCATGTCTCACAAAAAAAATTGTACAATATATAAAATTGCCTCTGAACATTTTTTTTCTACATGTCATACTAACAAAAAACTTATTTGGTTTCACACTCAGGAAATTAAAAGTGATAAAATCTCACCATAATATAAACTGACTGTGAACGTAATGAGAAAAAAAAAACGTGTAAAGTTAAAAAAAATACTAACATTCATCTGCCTTCATTAGATATTAATCACATTTTTCCTACTTGACCACTAAGCAATCATCACAGAAAAGTAAAACCTGAGAGTGAAGGAAGGTCTGAGGAAGGTAAGTGAGGGAAGAGTATAAAGAGGACAGAATATTTAGTGAGTTTGTATCCCAAGACAGCAGGCTGTCTACATATTTTTCTTGTCATAATTGAGAAATTTAACTTTTAACAGTAACACTGTCAAACACATAAGTCTAGATTCGATGACAAGAAACCTCAAATAATGACTAAGATTTATTGTAGTGACCAAATCGTACTGCTTCGAAGAAAGCTCCCAATTTCACCGATGGTTAGTCATCAACATGTCAGTCACTTGTCATAATGTAATATTTATAGCAACAATGTCATTAAGCAATAATCTTTTCTTTAAGAAGAAAACTGAAACTATATACGTAAATGTCATTTAATTCAAAGACACGATAATAATGTCAATTAAAGTATAGTCAGTACCACCAAGCACTAAAATGAATGCATTTTAATGCCTTCACTTAACGAGGATGACAGCATTCACTACACTATGTGAAAGAGTTATAAGCTAAAAAAAATAATCTAACAAATGACAATAAAAATCAATCTTTACTAGAAGATTAAATTAGTTAAGAAAATACAATAGCTTAGGACATCAAAACAAGTTGCCAGACTTACATCTACTTAAAGCTCATAATGACACCTCCTGTGAAGTTACTCATTAATACACAATGAAAAGCAGCACTATATAATACAAGACAAATGGTTAAATAAATAATTGCTTCACAATAAACATGAAACCTATAAGTATGAAAATGAATAAGCTTTTCTGTAGAAATAAAGTTTATCTTTCTTCCTAAGGTCACAGTTCCTCTAATATTACTTATACAATATGTCTATAAGACCTCCAACATGTTTTAAAGCCACAAAACATACATTCACAATGTTTGCTGGCTCAGTGGTTGCCTCTAAATTGATAGGCTAAGTGAACAGTTACTATTTTCATTGAGTAGAGGATGAGATGTGTGACATAGGAAAGGTTTTTCTCATAAATTAGAATATTTGAGTTCTGAGCTGTCATCAGGAAGATATAGATGGCAATTCCAGCATATGACCATCAAGACTATACTGTATGTGACACACATACCAAGATTCAAAGCTCAATTGTGGAAAAAAGAACAAAAATAAATAAATAAACATTAAGGAGAAACAAACCTAAAACTGTTCTCTACACAACAATTTTGGTATTAAACTGCCCTTGTATAGTTGCTTTTCCTGTAAAATAAGTGTTCTTAATCTTTGTTTACTAGATGCTTCCAAAATTACCTAACATAGTTTCTTGTTTACTTTTACACTAATATACTCCACTGACCTTAATGAACTTTATCTTTGATCATGATTCAACAACTTCTCATATCTGAGCCAGTACCTACCACAGCTTGTTATTATTGTATTTCTGTCACATTTTCAGATGATAAAGTGCATCTGTTCTATATAAATATCACTCACTAACTCATTCACTGCCCACACACGAATGCACCTGCTTCACATCAACATCATTACCCACCACCAAGCAAAAAGAGATCAGAGCTTACATTGAGACCTGCCATGATCAGCCACTAGCCCCTCTCAGGCCAGCACCATCACTCACACAATGCAAGCTACCACCCTGTCAGTGGCCCACAGAAGAAGGCGCTGAGCAAGGGAAGTAAGCACTCCTTCCACAGCCAATGAGACCCACATGATTTGCCTCTGCTCCACACACACCACCTAGTCTATTTTTGTCCATGGGCTACCTGTTCCCCCCTTCCTCTCTCCTTCAGTTGCCAAAACTAGTCATTACATCACTTTCTTGAGTGTTGACATTGTACTTTGTATTTTTTTTTTTCCTGTTCATAAAAGAATGAGAAAGCATTTGTCATTCTAAATAACAAATCAAAACTTGAAAATTACAACAGCATATGAAAACTAAATGCCTGGCAAGCATTTTTCATCTCAACCAGTTGAGTTCAACCACTCATGTCTAAAACTATGCAGACTCCAATTACAAGATACTCTCTGCTACTGCTTATTTACTTTTATTTACTCTTTCTTGTTTCTCTCAAAACTGAAGACATCATTATGCAGCAGTGTTTGTGATAAAATATGTATTAGTGGCATACATACTATTGGACACTAGATATTAAGTTTAGTACAAATGGAGGTAGAACCAGATATCTGTTTCTCAGAAAATAAAGTTACAAATAAAACTGTGGGTTTAAGTTATTAATTTTTGTGGATGTAAACAAAACTGATCGATAATTTTTCCACTTCCTTGCCCATAACAGTAAATTTTTCCTTTCTTGCTTTCTTACTTTCTTTTTAAGTATACATACACAGCAAAAAAGAATCAGATTCAGCAGCTTTTAAGAAAGCAAAAATAAAAAAGATGTATGACAAAAAAAAAAAAGAATACTTAATGTCCCTGATAAACTAATATTCTAAGGAGGGGACCATAGATGTCCCCAGGTCAGACTGCTGTGACCCAAAATGTCTTAACACCTCTGTCAACTTTTTCTTAGATATCTTAGATATAATTTTCAATCTGTAGAACACCACCTCTCCTCTACTAAACCACATCTTTTTCTCACCAAAACACAGCTATCTGAGGCAACTGAAAGTAGCCCCTTTTCTGTTCTCTCCTATTTACTCTATTCTTAATTTCATTCCAAAGCTGGATGTTGTGCCCTTGTGTGCAACGACCTAACTTGCTCTCATGCCCATGCTCTTGAATATTCTGAATTTTCCACCATCTGGCTTCGACTCAATAGTCACTAACTAAATTTATCTGTGCTGTCTATCTCTCTGTTAACTCCTCTGACTATAGTAAATTCTTCACCTACTTAACCTCCAAATTGGAACACATTCTGTCCCTCTATCCTTTTGTGAAGATCTCCATCCTTGGAGATTTCAATATTCACCACCAGCTTTGGTTTTCCTGTCCCTCCACTGACCATCCTGGTGAATTAGCCTTCAACTTTGCTATCCTCTATGACCTAGAGCAACTGGTGCTACACCCTACTTGTATTCCTGACTGAATTGGAGATACAACCAACATTCTTGACCTGTTTCTTACTTCTTATCCTTCTGCTTTTGCTGATACCCTATCTTCTCCGTTGGGCTCCTCTGATCACAATCTCACATCTGTATCTTGTCCTGTTCCTCCAATCCCTCCCCAGGATCCCCCTAAGTGGAGGTGCTTATGGTGTATTGCCTCTGCCAGTTGGGGGCCTCTGAGGCAGTATTATGCTGATTTTCCTTGGAATGATCACTGTTTCCGTGTCAGAGACCCATCTCTTTGTGCTAAACGCATAACAGAGGTGATAGTGTCTGGCATGGAGGCATACATTCCTCATTCTTTCTCTTAATCTAAACCTTCTAAGCCTTGGTTTAACACAGCCTGTTCTCGTGCTATACAAGATAGAGAGGTTGCCCACAAAAGGTACTTCAGCCATATCCTAAATCTCACATTTTATATTTCTGCCCAGAATCATGCTAAGTCTGTTCAACTTGCCAAACACTCTGCCAAACACTCCTTCATAAATTAAAAATGTCAAAATCTTTCAAACTCAAACTCCCCTTGAGACTTCTGGCATCTGGCAAAAAATATCTCAAACAACTTCACTTCATGTTTTCCTCCTTTATTTCCTCCTGATCTCTTCTGTCTCTAAAGCTGAACTCTTCTCTCTAACCTTTCCTCTAGGATGATTCTGGGCTCGTCCCTCCCTCTCCTCCTCCCTCTGACTATTTCATATTTTCAATCATAATTCTTCTTAATGATGTTTTCCATGCCCTCGCTGGCCTAAACCCTTGGAAGGCTTATGGGGCCCCTCCTATTGTTCTCAAAAACTGTGCTTCCGTGCTTGCACCTTGCCTGGACAAACTCTTTCAACTATGTCTATTAACTTCTACCATTCCTTCTTGCTGGAAGTTTGCCTACATTCAGCCTGTTCTTAAAAAGGGTGACCATTCTAATCTCTCGAACTGCCGTCCTATAGCTTTAATCTCTTGCTTGTGTAAATTTTTTTAATCTCTCCTCAAAAAGAAGATTCTTAAACATCCTTCACTTCACAATCTTCTATCTAATCACCAGTATGGCTTCAGTCAAGGTCACTCTACTAGTGATCTTCTGGCTTTCCTTACCGAGTCTTGGTCATCCTCTTTTAGATAGAGTCTGGCACAAAGCTTTGATTTAAAAACTGCCCTCCTACAGTTTCTGTTCTTCTCTGCAATTTTATCTCTAGTTTCCTTTTTTGACCATTCTATTGCAGGAGTGGTAGATGGCCATTGTTCTTCTCCTAAATCTATTAATAGTGGTGTTCCTCAGGGTTCTGTCCTGTCACCCACTCTCTTTCTATTATTCATTAATGATCTTCTGAACCAAACTTCTTGCCCTATCCACTCCTACGCTGATACCACCCTACATCTTTCCACATCCTTTCAGAGACGACCAATCCATCAGGAAGTCAACAGATCATGCAGGGACACAGAATAACTGACTTCTGACCTTTTTTAAGATTTCTAATTGGGGCAGGAAAAATTTAGTAGCTTTCAATGCCTCAAAAACTCAATTCCTCCATTTATCAACTCGACACATCCTTCCAGACAACTATCCCTTCGTCTTCAGTGACACTCAACTGTCTCCCACTTTTATACTGAATATCCTGAGTCTGTCCTTTACTCATAATCTTAACTGGAAACTTTATATCACATCTTTTGCTAAAACTGCTTCTATGAAGTTGGGCATTCTGAGGTGTCTCCGCCACTTTTTCTCGCCCCTCCAACTGCTAACTCTGTACAAGAGCCTTATCTGCCTCTGTATGGAGTACTCTTTGCATGTTTGCAGGGGGGGGAGGGTTCCATTCACACTTATTCTTATTAGATAGGGTGGAATCAAAAGCTTTTCATCTCATCAACTCCCCTTCTCTGACTGACTGTCTTCAGCATCTTTCTCACCGCTGAAATGTTGCATCTTTCTATCTTTTATCACTATTTTCATGCTAACTGTTCTACTGATCTTGCTATCTGCATGCCTCCTCTCCTCTTGTGGCCTCACTGTACAAGGCTTTCTTCTTCCTTTCATCCCTATTCTGGCCAACTCTCTAATGCAAGAGTTAACCAGTGTTCTCAATTATTCATAACTTTCTCTGGTAAACTCTGGAACTCCCTACCTGCTTCTGTATTTCTGTCTTCCTACAACTTGACTTCTTTTAAGAGGGAGGTGCAAAAAAAAATTGTATAATGAACTCTAGGAGGAAGAGAAGGAAAAAGGCAACTACCGTGGTACCTTGAGATACGAGTTTAACTAATTTTGTGATGGAGCTCATATCTCAAAACAATTCTTTCCATTGAAATGCATTGAAATGCCATTACTCTGTTCCAACCTCCCCAAGAAGAGAACCCCTATTATTTCCTTTTTATGTGTTTTCAGGTAAGAAATAGGTATTTACAAATAATAATTGTTGCAAGGAAACATAATAAAACATAACAAAAGATAATATAAATAGGTAAACTACTCTTATAAAGTATATTTATCTCGGAGGGTGCATTCCATGGGACATTACCCTACCACATTCCCAACTCTCACTTGGGACTGTCCATCAACTGGAGTGTACAAATATAGCCACTCACAGAAGACTGAGTGCTCTAATAATCACAGAAGAGCTCATTGACGATTCTGTAAACATTATTCATTGCATAAATGAAGTTTTAAGTAGAGAGAGAGAGAGAGAGAGAGAGAGAGAGAGAGAGAGAGAGAGAGAGAGAGAGAGGGAATAGAGGCTGCACCGCTGTAGCCGTAGAGATTTGTCTACATTATTCCCCCCACTCCTTGATAAGCGTCGATGGAAGATGTAGGGGGAGAAAGGAGAAATGTGTTTCGTCTTTTCAGTTATATACACAAGCATACTTTATCATGCAGGAAAATATATAAAATAGCTTCAAAATTCTATTTAGTGTTCTTACCTTGGGGACACACATTTTCAGCTAATGGTAGTAAATGGTGGAGGAGAAGGGAGGGAGGAAAGAATGCAGGCACCATTCACACTTAAACATTAAACATGAATTAAAACTGCACTTTCTTTAGACAAATATAGGTCAGTAACTAGTGTGAAAATAATGAAAGAACAATCACAGTTGGCTAACCAATGCGCCGAGCTGCCAACTACAGCAACATCCCCAAGCTTGACTCATATTTCAAAAATTTGTTCGTATCTCAAAATAAATTTTTTTTCAAATAATAGCTCATATCTCAAAAAACGTGTATCTCAGGCAGCTCATATCTCAAGGTACCACTGTATCTTCTCCATCATTTGACAAAAAGAGAGTGGGAGATATATGTCAAACAGGCTAGCCAGCCATCACTACCAACCACCTCAAAACAGGATTGTGCATGCTTACATGATCGATCACTATCAGTTAAGGGTTAAATAAGCAGTCATCTGCGAATCTAAACATATTAATTCCATTTATTTCTTTTCTTGTTAGTAAAGTGTTTATTTGTTCATTTCCGTTTCTTTACACCTCAGTCAAGGGAAGTATACTCAAACCCATTCATTATATTTCTTTATTTCTCTTTTTCCTTGTTATTTTTTTTATCTATTTATTTATTTATTAATGTTTTTTTTTTTTTTTTGTTCTTTTCAAAATATGTGACTTGCATGGAAGTTGGTGCAAATAGATCAAACAAAAGGCTGTGAAAATTTTGCCCAGTTTTTTTCAAAAAAAAAGTTGAAATAGTCTGCAAGGTCCTCAAGGCAAGCAGGAAAGGAAAGCAAATGAGAGAATAAGAACCATTCCAGCTTGCAATGCTGTAGAGGCACAAAGCTCATATACTGAGAAACACTTGAAGAATGTCAGTGTGTTTAATCAAATGAAACATAACATATAGCAGAACATTATGGTTGACAGCTTGACACACAACAGCACAAAGCCATGGAAAATTTATTGTAAGACACATAATTCTTCCCCATCTTTTTCCATCCATCTTTTTCATGAAAATGTACAAGAATACCTGGTGTGAATCATACTTTAAGTTTAGTTTTTCTTTTGAAGATTATGGAATTTCATTACTGATAATACATTCAAGACATTTTATTCATAGTGATGGTATGTAAAGTTCATCACTATTTCAACTGTCTGATGGTCACTAACCCAAACTTCACCAGAGATAGTTTATTAATTTTGGGTGTCTTCTTATAACATAACATATAACATAACATAAATAATAGGATAACAAAGGGCCACCAGGACCCATCTAAGTTATTCTGTATCAGTCGCACAGCGACCTCGTCATCAGTACTTATACCACCAATATGACCTAAAACCATTAAATTCAGACTGAAATCTAGAGGTCATCTTATCTGAATGTTGCCTCATCCACCAAAAATACAATACAGTGGTACCTCGAGATACAAGTTTAATTCATTCCATGACGTAGCTCGTATCTCAAATTGCTCATAACTCAAAATAATTTTTCCATTAAAATGCATTGAAATGCCATTAATCCATTCAAGCCTCCCAAAAGAGAGTACACAAACTTTTTTAACATTATTTTAGGTAAAAAGGAAAAAAGTATCTATAATAACAAATATTGCATTAAAAACATAAAAAAATGCAAGAAAAGAGAATATAAATAGATGATAGGTACTTTTATAAAGTATATTCATCTCGAAGGGGATGCATTCCACAGGATGTTACCCAGCCGCATTTTGCACCCAATCCTCACTTAGGACTGTTGATTGACTGAGTTTACAAATATGACCACCCACATAAGACTGGCTGCTCTAATAGTTGTAGAAGAGCTTGTCTGACAATGAAGTTTTATGTATGCAAGAGAGAGAGAGAGAGAGAGAGAGAGAGAGAGAGAGAGAGAGAGAGAGAGAGAGAGAGAGAGAGAGAGAGAGAGAGAGAGAGAGAGAAAGAGAGAGAGAGAGAGAGAGAGGCTGCACTGCCGGAAAGGTTTGTTTATATTGTTCTCCCTCCTCAATGATAAGCACCGCCATAGATTGCTCTTCGATTTAGTGTTCTTATCTTGGAGACAGACGTTTTTGGCTAATGGTGATGAATGCCAGAGGAAGGAGGGAGGGAGGGAGGGTGGGGAGGAAGGGATGCAGGCACCATTCAATCAATCAAACATAAAGGGCATACACCGGGGGACACATGCCGCCAACGCATCCCACCACACACACGTAGCTACCAGGCCTGGCCCCCAGTGAGCACACACCCACATGCTCCAAGGAAGAGTAAAAAAAAAATGGATAGACTGGTAAGAAATAAATTACCAAATTCAAAATATGTCGATGAGTCCCAGGGAGCAAAGCCGAAAGTGGCCAGTCAAAGCATGAGTCCATCTTCAACAGAGGCAACAATGCAAGGTAGATTGGTAATGTTGGAGAAGATATTTGAAGAGTTGGTGAAGGAATTAAAAGTTCAGAGGAGTGAGGAGGAGCAGGATAGAGATTTCTGCAAGGCTTTGAAGGAAAGAGTTAAGAGACTGGAGGAAAATGAAAAACGATTGGTGGATGAGAATGCACACTTGAGAGTGGAGGTTGAAAAATACAAGCGACGGTTGGAGGAGAAAATGGAGAGAGTAGTAAAGGAGAAAGATGACTTTAAGGAAATGATTAGTGAGCAGAATGAAAGGTTTGAAAGGGAATGGGAACTGAAGAAAACACAATGGACTGAGTCGAGGGAAGCAGAGATGGTTGGATTACAAGAAATAATTAAAGATCAGTTGAAGGAAGACAAAAAAGAAAGGTCCAAGGAACTGGTTAATGTAATGAAGAATAAGGAAACATTGATAAGGAAATAGCAGAAAAGAAGAAGAGTGTGTTAATATTTGGGATGAAAGAACAAAATATAACATATAAGCCTAAGAGAATTAAGGAAAAATTAAAAACAGTAAGAGATCTGTTCAAAAATCTAAATGATGATGAAAAACAAGACCTACAAGAAGAAGTGGAAGAGATCCATAGACTGGGTCCGTATAAGGAGGGAGTGAGCAGACCGATTAAAGTAGTACTGAAGTCACAACAATCTGCAGAAGATATCCTATATAGAAGATCAAAGTTAAGAGAGATAGAAGGTTGTAAAGAGGTGTTTGTGAGAAAGAATAGAAATGAGGAAGAGAGGAGAAGATATAAGGAATTGGTGGAAGAGGCGAGAAGGAAAAATGATGAGCGGTCTGAGGAGGAAAGAGAAAAGTTTTTTTGGAGAGTTATAGGAGAGAGAGTCAGAAAGTGGTATGTGGAAAGAAGGAATGCGGAGAAACCCTAGAGGAGCAGTGGGTGGACCGTAATGTATACTAATATAGATGGGATACTGTCAAGTAGATTGGAATTGCAAGATTATATGATGGTGGAGAAGCCTGATATAGTGTGTTTGACTGAGACAAATTGCATGAAAAAACAAAGATAAATTTGGATAATAAATATAATATATGGAGAAAGGATAGAGAGAGTAAAGGTGGAGGAGGAGTTATGATTATGACGAAGAAAGAAATAAATGTGGATAAGGTTCGGTATGGGAAGAACAATGCAGAAGTGATAAGCATAAGGATAAAAAGTGATGGAAAAGAATTAATAATCATGGTGACCTATGTACCTCCTAAAACAAATTCTTGGACATTAAGGGAATACGACAATATGATCAAGGATACTTTACAGAGTTTGGAAAGTGTATTATCTGGAAAAAAAAAGGTGATACTAGTAGGAGATTTTAATTGTAAGGAGGTGGATTGGGAAAATCTAGTAAGTGGTGTTGGAGAGGAAGCATGGGAGAGAGATTTCTTAATCTAATGATGGAAAATATGATGGAACAGAGGGTGAAGGAAAATACTAGATATAGAGGAGATGATGAACCGGCTAGACTGGATTTGGTGTTAACAAGAGAAGTGTACCTATGTGGAGATATACAATACAAGTGTCCTTTGGGAAAGAGTGATCATGTGGTTATGGAAATGCAGATAGCAACAACACAGCGAAGGAAGGACGAGACATACAGGAGTGGTAGATTGAATTATAGAAAGATGGACACAGAAAGTTTGAAAAATTATTTCAGAAAATTAGATTGGGAGATGTTACAAATCAGAGAAGTGCAAAAAAAATATGAGATTTTTATGAAATATTATAAAGAAGGAGTTATGAAATTTGTACCAAAGTATAAACCGAGAGAGGAAGGAAGAAAGGATTGGTTTAATGCAACTTGTGTTAAGGCTAAGGAAAAGAGAGATGTGGCTTGGAAAAGATGGAAAAAGAGCAGGAATATACTAAATAAGGAGAATTATAGAGTGGCGAGAAATGAGTATGTGAGGGTAAGGAGGGAGGAAGAAAGAAAATTTGAAAAAGATATTGTAGACAAGAGTAAGGAACATCCAAAATTGTTTTACAGGTTCATAAATGGTAAACTTAAAAGAGAGAGTCCATTGAAAGATTAAAAGGAGAGCAAGGGATAGTAGATGACCCTAAGAATATAGCGGAATTGCTAAATAATAGGTTTCAGCAAGTATTTACTGAAGAAACAATGTTTGTAAAGCCTCAGAATGTACAAGGAAATGTGCACATGGATGACATTAAGATACCTAAAAGGAGTTATATAAAATGTTGGAGGAACTTAAAGATGATAAAGCGATGGGACCAGATGAAGTTTCAGGAAAATTATTGAAGGAGTGTAGAGAAGAATTGATTGATCCATTATATGATATTATAAGGTGCTCATTAGAAACAGGGAAGTACCAGTAGAGTGGAAAAGAGCTGAAGTGGTGCCCATTTATAAGGGAGGCAGTAAGGAAGAGCCTCTTAACTATAGACCTGTGTCTCTAACAAGTGTGGTCGGTAAGATTTGTGAGAGGGTGATAAAGAAATATTGGATACGGTTCCTGGAGGATCATAAGTTATTATCGGATCATCAATTTGGCTTTAGGAAAGGGAGGTCATGTGTAACAAATCTACTGAGCTTTTATTCAAGAGTGGTTGACAAAATACAAGAGAGAGAGGGATGGATGGACTGTGTATATTTGGATTTAAAGAAAGCTTTTGACAAGGTACCTCACATGAGACTGCTATGGAAATTAGAGATTTATGGAGGACTGAAAGGAAAAGTGTTAAAGTGGATGGAAAACTACTTGAGATGGAGGGAGATGAGAACGGTAATAAGGGATGCAAAGTCGGACTGGTTGGTGGTGGAGAGTGGAGTCCCACAAGGCTCAGTGCTGGCACCAATACTTTTCCTTGTATATATTAATGACATGCCAGAGGAGTAAACAGTTATATTAATTTGTTTGCGGATGATGCGAAGTTGTGTAGGTGTGTGAAGAGTGAAGAAGATTGTGAAATTTTACAGGCAGATCTGGATAAGATTTGGGAGTGGAGCAAGAGGTGGCAAATGGAATTTAATCTGAGCAAAAGTCATGTGATGGAGATGGGGAAGAGTGGAAGACGGCCAAGAGGGTCATATAAGATGGGTGAAGAAGTAGTGTTGAAAAAGGTGGAAAAGGAAAAGGATTTGGGAGTGATAATACAAGACCATGGGCAGTTTGAGGCTCATATTGATAAGATGTTTGGAGAAACGTATAATTTGATAAAAATATTGGATTAGCCTTCCATTATATGGATAAAGATATGATGAAGAAATTAATTAGTACGGTAATTAGACCAAGATTGGAATATGCTGGAGTGGTTTGGTCCCCTTATAAAAAGAAGCATATAAGGAAGTTGGAGAGATTGCAGAGAATGGCAACAAAAATGGTTCCGGAATTGGCAGAAATGACCTATGAGGAGAGATTAAAAGAAATTAATTTGCTTACCTTGGAACAAAGAAGAGAAAGAGGAGATTTAATACAGGTTTATAAACTGTTGAACGGACTGGATGAAGTGGATAATGAGCAAATGATGTTGAGAGAGGAAAACTTAAATAGAACTACGAGATCGCATAGTAAAAAGATAGCCAAGGGAATATGCTTGAAGGATGTGAAGAAATATAGTTTCCCACAAAGATGTGTGGAGGTGTGGAATGGTTTGAGTGAGGAGGTGGTGTCAGCGAGAAGTGTGCATAGTTTTAAAGGAAAGTTGGATGTGTGTAGATATGGAGACAGGGCCACACGAGTATGATACCCAGGCCCTGTAAAATTACAACTAGGTGAATACAACTAGGTGAATACATTGCCTCGCCTACCCTATGGTGCCACTCCAGGCAGTCACAACTCGCGAGCCTCTATGCAGGCTACCTGTGGTGGTTTATATTCGGGAAAGTACTATTGTATTCGAAGCACTTCACTTAGTCTTGTTCATTACGGTAGTCTACGTTCGTAGCTTCATTCGACTGCTTCATTATCTCATCCACATGTGATATGTAAACCCTCGGTGCCTACTTGAGGCAGATCGGATTTGGCGCTCCATCCAGTAACACCCAAGTTGTAGTTTCGTTGAATAAAGCCTTATGTCAAGGAAGGCCAACTATTTCTACACCCACTACAATTTATTCAACGAAACTCTTCCTCTGCTTCACCTAAGCCAGTGATGGAGAAACTTCTACGTCCGGATCGCTTCGAGGATCACAAGACACGACGCCGGCTGAATGGGAGCATTGGTATTGCACATTTAAGAACTTCTTGGACAGCTTGAGCGGAGATCCTGCTCCTGACAAGCTGAAACTACTCGTCAATCACGTCTCTCCTTCAGTCTACAACCACATCTCCGACTGCCAGAGCTACACCGACGCCGTAGAAGTATTGAAAGCCATTTATGTGAAGCCTACAAACGTGATCTTCGCCAGACATCAATTAGCGACCAGGAAGCAAGTGAGTGGCGAGTCAATTGATCAGTTTCTTCGCTCTCTGAAGTTGTTGTCGAAAGACTGCAGATTTAAAGCTGTCACCTCTGATACGTATACTCAAGAATCCATCCGCGATGCGTTCATAACTGGCCTGCAGTCACCGATGATACGTCAAAGACTGCTGGAGAAAGACAGTCTTACTCTGGACGAATCTGTGCAACTCGCAAGAAGTCTAGATTCAGCCCAACGGAATGCAGAGACTTATGTGACCCCTACTTCGCTTGGCAACCTTTCATCTGCTTCTTCGATCTCTGCTCCTCCTAAACGTAGCGACATGGATCCTCAGGCGGAAAGGGCTGAAGAAACCAGTGCAGCTGCTAGCAAGAGTATGTGCTACTTCTGTGGAAACCCTCGCCACCCTCGCCAGCGGTGCCCCGCTAGGAACGTCGACTGCTTCAAGTGTGGAAAGAAGGGTCACTTCGGCAAAGCTTGTAAAGCACCCAAGACTACCTACTCAAGAAATGAGGTTGCTGCCAGTACCATCTGCGCTTCCGGGTTGCCTGACCCTCCACATCGCACCACAATGAACGTAAGAGTCAACGGTGTTAGTTTGACTGCTCTTGTGGATAGTGGGAGTACGTCTAGTTTCTTGCATCCTTGTGTCACTAAATTATTGGAGGTTCCAGTAAAGTCTTCCAAAGAACAAATAGTTTTAGCCTCATCTGATATTGCTACAACTCTAGGGCATTGTGTCGTTGATTTGGAGGTCCGAAATTTCAGTTACCCTCACTTTAAATTCTCTGTACTTCCCCAGTTATGTGCTAAGGTAATTTTAGGTCAAGATTTCATGGAAATGCATAAGTCAGTGGAGTTCAATTTGCAAGGTCCTAAGCAGAAACTTACAGTATGTGGTGTTAACGTAATGAAAGTAAATCCTCCTTCATTATTCCCAAATTTAACAAGTGATTGTAAGCCTATCTCTTCACCTAGTCGCCAGTACAGTAAATTGGATCGAGATTTCATTCGGAAGGAAGTGAGATGTTTACTAGAGAAAGGAATCATCGAAGAAAGCCAGTCCCCTTGGCGAGCTCAGGTGCTCGTTACAAAAGATGAGAGGCATAGACAACGCATGGTTGTTGATTACTCTACTACCATTAATCGCTTCACACAGTTAGACGCCTATCCTTTCCCTAAAATTAATGAAATGGTACACAATCTTGCTAAATATAAAGTATTTAGTAAGTTAGATCTCAAGAGCGCTTACTACCAAATTCCACTTAGGGATAATGAAAAGTGTATACCGCCTTTGAGGCCGATGGGCAATTATATCAATACAACCGCATTCCTTTCGGTCTCACTAACAGTGTTGCAGTATTCCAAAGGGTCATTACTCAATTAATTAATGATAATAACTTGACCTCTACTTATGCTTACATTGATGATGTTATAGTATGTGGAAGTAACCCAGAAGAACATGATAGCAATCTTACTCGTTTCAGAAAAGTTGCTTCAAAATACAATCTCACTTTAAATGAAGACAAGTGCAAGTACAGTTTGAGAACTATAAACTACTTGGGGTACTTAATCTCCGATGGAAAACTTAGTCCAGACCCTGAACGTTTGAGACCCCTTACAGAATTGCCTATTCCCACTAACGCTGCTTCTTTGAAACGCACACTAGGATTGCTGTCGTACTACTCGCAATGGATCCCAAATTACTCAAATAGGATTCAACCTCTTTTGAAATCAGATAACTTTCCCTTAGACTATTCAGCAGTCAAGTGTTTCTATGAATTAAAAGATGAAATATGCCAGGCTTCTGTCACTGCATTTAATGAGGATTTGCCTTTGCTGGTAGAGACTGACGCCTCCGGTACCTCACTAGCCGCTACCCTTTCCCAGTTAGGTAAACCTGTGGCTTTCTTTTCAAGGACCCTGACTTCATCTGAAAAGCGACAACCTGCTGTGGAAAGGGAGGCTATGTCAGTTATTGAAGCCTTGTGTAAGTGGAGGTTGTTTCTTTTGGGAAGGAGATTCACAATTTTGACTGACCAACAAGCTGTGTCTTTTATGTTTGATATGAAACACTCTTCCAAGATCAAGAACGACAAAATTATGCGTTGGAGACTAGAACTCTCAGAGTACTGCTTTGACATTCACTACCGCCTTGGTCTTGATAACATCCCTTGTGACACTCTGTCTCGATCTTGCGTCACTGCTTCAGCCTCTTCACCTGCCTCACTTGAAGATATTCATGTTTCACTTTGTCACCCTGGAATTACGAGACTCTATCACTTTGTCAGAACTAAGAATTTGCCTTTCTCCTTGGAAGATGTGAAGAGAGTTTGTAATCAATGTTCTATTTGTTCTGAGTTGAAACCTAAATTCTTTAGAAAACCGAAAGCCAGACTTATTAATGCCTTGAATTGTTTTGACAGGTTGTCTATAGACTTCATGGGTCCTAAACCTTCATGTACTCGAAACAAGTATATATTCACAGCCATTGACGAATATTCTAGATTTCCTTTTGCCATTCCTTGTCAAGACATGTCTGCACAGACCGTAATTTCCTGTTTCCACAAGATATTCTCATTGTTTGGATATCCTTCTTCTGTTCACTCAGACAGAGGAGCACAGTTTATGTCACGAGAAGTTCAACAATTTCTCATGGAACATGGTGTCGTTATGACTCATTCAACTCCTTATCATCCCCAGGGAAACGCTCAGTGCGAGAGAGAGAACGGAGTTATATGGAAAGCTGTTAAGTTGGCAATCAGATCCCATAAAATTCATGAATCTCAGTGGGAACTAGTATTAGATCATGCCCTCCATTCCATCAGATCTCTTCTTTGCACTACAACTAATCAGACACCCCATGAGAGATTGTTCTCCTTTCATAGGAAATCGTCCAATGGCTATTCTCTCCCCTCTTGGCTGACATCCCCCGGCCCAGTACTTTTACGAAAATTTGTTCGGAACTCGAAATCTGATCCTCTTGTAGAAGATGTTGACCTCGTGAGTGCCACTCCCCATTATGCAAAGGTTCGTTTTCCTGACGGTAGGGAATCAACGGTCTCGACTGGGGATCTGGCACCTACACCTAGAGGACAGCCTGCTAAGACGCGTCTACCTTCATCTGCCGAAGAGAAATCCCAGAATCCCTCCTCTCTGGACGCTGATGATGTGAACCAGAGCGAATCCTCCGGCATTTCAAACCAAGAAGCTGAGACTCCTGCTGATGCTATGGACACTGAGTCACTGAGGGAACCTGAACCACTTCGTCGATCTACTAGACTCAGAAAACCTGTAGATAGGTTAACATATACATAGATGTATCTGTCAGTTAGGTAGGAATTGAGTATAGAGTACTTGTATATATATTTGTATTTGTATGTATGATATGTGGGATTTGCTTAATAAGAAGGGGAGAATGTGGTGGTTTATATTCGGGAAAGTACTATTGTATTCGAAGCACTTCACTTAGTCTTGTTCATTACGGTAGTCTACGTTCGTAGCTTCATTCGACTGCTTCATTATCTCATCCACATGTGATATGTAAACCCTCGGTGCCTACTTGAGGCAGATCGGATTTGGCGCTCCATCCAGTAACACCCAAGTTGTAGTTTCGTTGAATAAAGCCTTATGTCAAGGAAGGCCAACTATTTCTACACCCACTACACTACCTTCCCATGCCAAGTAACTTCCAGCAAGAGGCATTGACTTATTTCAGCCATGAGTTCTGTGGATGTCCCTTGGCCTCCTCCATGCTGGGTTATCCCTTTTGGAGATAACCTGATATGTAGGACCAGCTTCCGGGTAGCGTGCCACATGCCCATATAATCACAGTTGGCATTGATGGACTATGCTGGTAATCGGCTTTGAATCAGTCTCAAGGAGCAATCACTGATATAACACAAAGTCATACCAGCAGTACCCCATGATCCTACAAAGGTATCTAGTAACAAAGATATCCATTCTCGTCTTCAGATCAGTGTTCAGCATCCATGTCTCAACATTCACACATAAATATTTAACATAAATTAAAATGGCTTTTTCTTTAAACAAAAAAAGTTAAGTAAATAGTACAAGAACAATCTCAATGCATGAGATCCACTCAGGTGAAGCTGGACCGATACACCAACTAGCAACAGCACTCCAAACCATGACTCGTATCTCAAAATTTCACTTGTATCTCAAAACAAAAAAATGGACTAAATCTTGACTTGTATCTAAAAAAAACTCATATCTCAAGTAGCTTATATCTCATGGTATTATTGTACTTTTCATTAGTAAAGCTACTGAATTTTATTCATTTATTTTCTTTTTAAAATAAATGTAAAAATTAAAGGTTTGGATTTAATTATTTTTTTTAAATATCAATATTATCATTGCTAGTATCAGAATTTTTAATTCATGATTTCTTGGTTATCAGTTATTGGGTAATACATTTATCACACATTATTGATTAATTATTGGCTATCGCTGGTGAGGTTCTTTTTATCAATTTACCGGTCATCATGGTTATTTTTCTAGTCATCACACAGCTATGAATATGTCACTGTAAACAAAGGAATAATCTTTGATGAAATTCTTGTTGTACTGTTTGCTTTCACTTAGATACTGCTGGAGGGTCACTTCCTAGGTAACTGATCTTATACTAATGTGTTATTAAGTATCTACTCCAGCATGCAGTGCTCATCAAGAACAGTCACCATGGATTTGTTTAGAAAAATACATGCAAATGAGAGCTTTTCATCAGCAAGTTACAGAAGAAAGCAAGAAAGCAACAATCAACAACAATGTGAGAGATCATGTATGAAGTGAGTGGAAAGACAGACCTGCTATAGAGCTTTAACTTCAACACTGATTGGTTACTTTTATTTTCTTTCACAAAACAATGTCTTATAAAGAGATAATGAATAATTTCATGTTGTAAATGCATACTTTTCACTAAAATGTTCATCACTAACTTTCAAATATCTACCAAATTTTGAATATCATCAATGCTGTCAGCAACTCATCTCCTTATTTCAAACAACGTAAAAATTTCTTGCATTATGTAGTTATGAGTCTGACAGAAATATGTACATGCTTTTCTTTCAAAGAAATTCAATGAAACTAAATTTGTCAACCTCTAATTTATGGCACAACACTACACACTATCTACTTCCTTGAAAATCAAGAATAGTTACATGGATGACACTAATAAAAATATTTTCCAAATATACAAAAGCACCAAAAGGAAGATTTTTTTTATTTGCATGAGTTGATCCATATGAAGCAATTAAGGCAAAGAAGTTTGAGCACAGGCAAGCAGCAGGCCACTTTAGGCACCAGCATGCAAAAACACATTGATGGTACCTCTGAGTTGCTGGGAGGAAAGCAGGCGAATATCTCTCCAGGAGAAAGCGAAGCAGCACCTGGCTATCTAGCACCATGTTTGCTTCACAAGTGCCTTTGTGTGGATGTGATTCAGGGTCTGCATCATGTACTGTAAGTTCAGTCTTGGTTGTTGTTAGTAAAAAACTATATTTCTTCCTCACTAGGGAATTGTAAATTCCATCACTTCACTACAAAGGACTCCACAATCCTGAAAAACTTTTACCCAATCTATCACTCAGTTCCAATGCAGAATCAAAACTGGGTGAGTCATCAGTGACAGACTTTTCCTCATCCCCAACTTGTGTCCTATGCACACTGAGGTGTTCTGAAGGCCTGGCTGGGCCAACCAGCTGACAAACCTGCCTTGAACCACACACACCTGCACCAAAAGGCCGAGACTTGCTTGCTCTGGGGATGGACTTGAGACAAGACTGCCGGTGAGGATGAAGCTCACAAGGAGAGTCTAGCACATGCACCTGAAGGGAGGGTAGCCAGGGGGCATACCTTAGAAGGGAGTGACCCATGCCTGATGGCACTGGACTAGAGGAAGCAGAACGGGAGCCAGTGCCAGAGTGGATGGCTGAGTCAATGGAGATGGTCATGGGAGCATTGCAGAAGGGAGAAGCAACCATGTCTTCCACCCCTCCAGTGGTAGACATGAGCTCTTCTTCCAAGTCAAGCTCCAAGGAGGAGTGGTCTGGCAGGAGCTGGTGCCTGCAACACAGCCACAGTGCATTCATGGAAACTATTAGATGCTGTCCTATATGTAGTTATATATTTTGGTTGAATAATTACACAAAGTTTTATCATGCATAATGTAAAATATCAGAGGGAAAATTTAATTAACAATTTTCTTTCACATTATTACAAAAAATTATATAAAGTTCCCAACAGTCATATGGAAAAGAATTTAATTTTTCATTAGCCAGGCAGTATGAATCATTAGACCCACCTTCCAAACTCAATCTTATATTCCTGAAACCCTTCAAGTTCAGTCAAGCTGCATGTCCAAGAGAAATAAAAAATCAAAATCTAATATGAAGAAATTGATCATTGAGAGAAAAGGTAGCCAGAAAATAAATGTATATCGTCATATGACTAGTGTGTGTATGAACAGCCAGAGATCAATTCTGTGTTGATCTGTCACTAATGAAGAGGCTGCTGTACTTTACTGAAAACAGTTTTGTTAATGGAGATAATTGAAGGAAACTCAAGTTTCACTCATAGTAGTGCGGAGTGTAGAATTTTCATGATGATGATGATGATAGTAGTGGCAGCCACATTGAATGATGAAATTCAAAGCAGTGGTGCTTGTTGCCCCCAGACAATGGAAGGCAATGCCTGCCACAAGCAACTACTCATAGCATAAAATATAGAACACTTTTCCCACTTACGTGTTTAACAACAGCTTGGTTTCGTTTGTATTTATCTTTACTTTGCCTAAAAAATCTAGTTTTTTATTCTTAACTGGGGTTCATTTAACATGGTCTGTCCTTCACCTTAGCAGCACAGTTGGTAATGTACTCTACTTTCACAAAAAATATAATAAGAATGATACTCAACTTCTACATAACTAATAACATTATTACTGTATTACTTTGTGAAGTGATTACCATCACAAATAAAAGTGATATAAACTGCTAAGCATTGGTGATAGTGACTTTATAGTCTGTGTTGTGAGACAGGTGTGGGCAATAAGTGTTATGCTTACCTATCCTGTGTGCTGGGCTGGAACACATGCTCACTAGAGTCTTGCAATGGTACCTCATCTTCATACTGGTGCAGGCAGTCATTGTCCCACTCTAGGGAAAGCATGGCATCATCCTGCCAGCAGAAAAAAATAGTGTGTCAGAGTAAATAAATTTCTCATAATCTCCACTACTGGTTACAATTTACTACTTCCTTTTAGCCTACTCAGTGAACTTCTATCACTTCATTCCTAAAACCACCAGGCAGCCTAAGTGAACATAACAAATTTTCATCTTCTAGACAAGACAACATACACAGTGGAACCTTGGTTTTTGTGACTAATCCATTTGAAAAAATCTCACAAAGATCAAATGTACAAAAACTGAAGCAATATTTCCCATCAGGAATTATGTAAATTCAATTAATTTGTTCCAGCCACCAAAAAATTCAACACAAAATATACATTTTAGGAAATAATTATAGTTTTACATACAGATAACAATGAAAAATAAACATAAATTAATAATTAAATGTATAAACGAATATTTAAGACCCATTCACACACATCAGTGACGAATCATTTCATGTCTGCTCAGTGCTTCAGTGTCAATGAAAAAAATATCATTACTTTGAATTTTGCTGACATATTCACAAATGTCTGACAGGTCTGTATTTTTACCCTCCGTGTCAGTTCCATCTCTGTTTCATGAAAAAAAAAGATGGGAGGAGAGTGTCAAATGTCTATACAGGTGTGGCAGGGTAAATCAAATGCAGAGAGTCAATTTCTTGGCGTTTACTCATTGGAGCCACGAATACAAGTTCTTCCTCTTAAGCGCCATTCCTTCGCTCTCCCAGGACCCTCATCAAAACAAACCCCCGAAAACAACTGACGATAGAGAAGCGCGAGGCGCGCATTATGAATGTTAACAGACTCCCTTCTCTTTAAACAAAAAAAAATCAAAGCACTTTCACAAAAAGAAATGAGGCAAATACTAACTGAAAAACAAAACAATGCAATTGAGCAATCTCTTACTATTATCTTAACATACATATATGTAATCACATTACATACACAAAGATCCATTTTCAAAAACTCTAGCTATTTTCAATGGATTGACTCCTTTTAGTGAGCACATCTGCTAGCTGTGCTTTTGATTCTAACCAGAAAATCTTTACTTCCTCATTTTGTATCATTTCTTTGAGAATAGCTAGATCAATTCTTAATCTCTTTTCTGACACACTCTTTACTGAGTACACATTATCAAAAAGTGAATGATTGTCAACATAGAGCTCCACTGTCATTTTGCTTTCCCTGTTGTACAATATCTGAGACAACATGTGTCCTAGATAAAAGGCCATATCTACTGCCTCCACAGCTGCTAGTGTTTCTGAGGCCAGGGTACTCTTAACAACTCTTCTTATTTTCTTGGCCTCCCAGTATAAAGGACAACTATTTCCATTCTCTCCAACAAGAAAAATCACAAAACCTCCAGCACTACTGAATCCATCAGGAAGATTAGCATGTGAAGCATCACTGTACACAGCCAACTTGCACTTGGTAACATCACCTAAACATGGGAAGTACATTGAGCTCTTAAAAGTACAGGCTTTTCTTAGACACTTGTTTGCCTCAAGCAAATCTTCTACTTTGGGTGTGTTTACTTTACAACTAAGTTCCAATACATCATATGACAAATCAGGTCTTGAGTTGGTACATAACCACCCTAGTTGGCCTACTAGACTCCGAAAATTCTCCTTTTCTTCTTCATTACACTCCACATTCTTATTAAGTCCTCTCATGGCACTCACATTAACACAGTCTAAAGTCTTGCAGTACTCATTTTGGTGAAGTGTTACACCAAGTTCATTTTGTACAACATTCATTCCTATGTATCTGAAAACAGTGTCATTTTGTTCCCTAACTTGAAAATGCCTCCTGATCTGAGCAATGACAATATTTTCAAATCTCTCAGTTCCTCCCCACAAAAAATCATCTACATGCATCAAAACATTCCACACAGTTTTCCTTCACAATGCCAATAGAATGCTGCAGGGTCAGTTTTCACCTGAATACACCCCGTCTTTAACAAGAAACTCTTCACTGTTAGATACCAATTCCTAGCAGCATCATTAAGGCCATAGACACATTTTTCAATTTCCATAGCAAACTGTCATCACAACCAGCCTCATCAGGGGGAACAAGATACACTTCTCGCTCAAGGTGTTCACTTTGTAGGAATGCAGCTTTAATGTCAATGGAATTCACTGCCCATCCTTTGGATGACAATATAGCCATGAATGATCTCAACACTTCCTTACTCACTGTTGGTGAATCTGACTGAACCTTTTCTTTTCTTCAAAACCTCTGGCAACCAGCCGTGCTTTCATTTTCTTTTTTCCTTCATTGGTTTCTTTTTCTGTCACCACCCATCGAGTAGATAATGCCTTTTGACCTTTGTTTGGCACCTCCTCAAACACACCAAATCTCTTCCAGCTCTTCAGTTCATCATCTTTTGCTTTATCAAGTTCAGTCTGTTTTACATTTTCACAAGCCATCACTATTTCATTGGGTTCTTGCACTTCATCTCTTTCCACAACTGGTGTCCATTCTTCAACATCACTATTCCAATCAATGGCTGATACATGTCCATTTTCATACTCAATATTCCTCCAGCTACTATATTTTCCAGTAGCTTTTCCAGCACGACTGTGTACAGTAACTGTCTGCCACTCATCTGAGTTCTTAGGTAGGAATTTCACTCTCTGTCCAATCTTAGGAACACTTTTCAAGCTTACACTGTCCTTGGGTGTGTTCACAACTGGAGACTGGTCCACTTTTTCCTCTTCCACTGTTTCACTACCACTTACATCTTTTTCCATATTTTCCACTGGATTTACTACTGCCTCAATCTCTTTCTTGTCACTTCTGATTTTGTCTTCATTTTCCTTTTTATGCCTTAACATACCCAGTAGTGCACTCCTCCCTTCTGCAGTGTCTCTTTCAAACCGGTATGGCATCTCTTGAACGTGTGTTTCATGTGCTCTCACAATATTGGATCCATACTTCAAGATTACTGTCTTACCATCTTGACCAATAACTGTGGCTGGGCCTTTCCATTCCTTTTGTTCATCTCTCTTAAAGTAGACATGGGCTCCACTTTTATGGACTTTACCACTGGATCTCACTTTGTGCCTTAGTGCTCGTCGTATCTTCTCTGAAGTCTCAGCAGCAATGAAAGCTTTCCTGGCAGAGTGACTGGCATTGAGATGTTTAGCTACCACTTCACTTGTTGTTGTACCTTCAAGTGCCGGAAGCTCGTCACTCAAAGTACACGGTAGATTAGGGTTACGCCCGTACACGAGTTGATATGGGCTGAAACCAGCTACCATCTGAAGACAGTTTTTTGCATTAACTGCCCATGCTAAGGCCACCTTTAAAGACAAGTCTGGTTGCTCTGCTATTATTTTGTTGACCATTTCATCTATGACTGCATGATTTCGCTCACACAGGCCATTGCTGAAGAGAGAATGTGCTGCTGTATGCATTATGCAAATGTTCATGTTCTCACACATATCTAGGAATGTACTATTGGCGAACTCTCCACCGTTGTCGCACAAAAATTTCCTGGGGGCTCCTAAACCAGATCCCAACCATGTCTCAATAAGCTTCTCTACAATCTCCTTTGGCTCTTTACTTCTTGTTACACACGATTTTGAGAACCTTGTTGCCATGTCCACCATATGTAGGAAATATATATCTCCTTTCTTGTATTCCTTCATTGAATTCCTTTGCCATGTTTACACTAACAACTGGCCTGGATGGTGTTTTCTTATACTTCATGCATATCTCGCAAGCATCTGACACTTCTTCAGCATATACATTGCAAATTTCATCTTCAACACCTGCATCCTTCAATAACTGAATCAGTCTCTTACTTGTGGGATGACCAAACTGCTGATGTAGTTTTTCAATCTTCTTTCTCTTTTCCTTTTCATCATTACCCAAAGTTAGCATTATTTCCTGTGTTATCTTCCAGGTTTCTTTCTTGTCCCTTATTGGAAGATAGTAATGTCCTGAGGGTGTGCAACTCAAATCTACAGTTTTTCCATGAATGATGGCAGTATCATTTTCTAGGTCTATTTTCATCTGTGCTCTTTTCATTGCCTTCTTACTAAACAAAAGTGGTATAGAGCAATCCACTACATCAGATGTTACACTTGCTCTGTTACCTATGATGTTCACAGGAAATTTTACCTTTTTCATTGATTTGTACTCAACTCCATCTCCAAACCTGAATACTGTTCCACTTTCTTGCTCTTCTATCTTCGATTTTTCTTCCTCTGACAAAGTCTGTGTGTATGATTCCAACCAGTCAATGCCACACACTGTAGTATTGCAGGCAGTGTCTAGAATGGCATAACTAACAGACTCTGCCATTAACACTGGCATCACTGTAGAATTCTCAACAGCATATGACTCTGCCTCTTTGTACTCATCTTCAGTATAATTGGTTACATACACACTTCTTGTACATGCTGGGGACAAGTGATACTCTGAGCCACATATGAAACACTTTCTAACATTACCAAACCTGTCAGCACTGTTTTTCTGTCCACTTCTCTCACTTCTATAACCCATACTTCCTCTAGCTCTAATTCCTCCACGTCCTCTTCTCAAACTCCAAGATATACTGCTCCATAGTACCTTTCTTGTAGCTGTCGAACCTCGTCCACGCCTCATACGCAGCTGACATCTCATCCTTTTTGTACCATTTGTCCAGATGTCTCAACAAAACCTCCACTCCATCATCCTTCGCCAAATCATCAATGTTAACTTCCTCAAAAATCTTGCCTCTCACCTCACTTCCTTCTGGGAATGCCAAGGCGACGGTCACAGCTTGTTTCTTCTTCTCAACATTAGTGACAAGCTGCCATCCCCTTAATTCCTGCTTCCACCGGTCATAGGTCTTGTCCCCTCCAAATCTTGGGACCAACGCTCGCCCGCCGTTGTCGCCCATGTTTACCTCGTCTTCTTTCTTCCTTGTTTTCGAGTGTCGCCTTCACCCTGCCACGCAACTACGCTCTGCTACCATTTGTCAAATGTCTATACAGGTGTGGCAGGGTAAATCAAATGCAGAGAATCAATTTCTTGGTGTTTACTCATTGGAGCCACGAATACAAGTTCTTCCTCTTAAGCGCCATTCCTTCGCTCTCCCAGGACCCTCATCAAAACAAACCCCCGAAAACAACTGACGATAGAGAAGCGCGAGGCGCGCATTATGAATGTTAACAGAGAAGAGGTATGCAGTTAGCAATATTGGAAGAAAAATTTGCTTGGAAATATCAATAAAAGATAGCAAGAGATGCAACATTGCAGCTGTGAGAAAGAAGCTAGAGTCAGTCAGAGAAGAAGAATTAATGAGAAGAAAATCTTTAGATTCCATCTTCCTACGACTTGACTTTTTTTAAGGAGTTTTCAAGACATTTGTCCTAGACTTTTGGCTAACTGGTAATCAAGTGGGCATTTTTTTTTTTTTTTTTTTTTTGCCCATGACCAGCTTCCCCTTTTGCATAAAAAAAAAATCCCAGAAGTTTTGTGGGGAGTTGGAATTCAAAAGATTTTTATATCTTCTATTAATGAAAGAGCATTTGGCAAGTTGAAGAAAAGGTTTGGCATGATACCAGCAGAAATATAAAGTGCATGAAATTCAGGTGATGGAAGACTCATGCACCTTATATGGGTAACCTCTCCATCATGCATAGTGCAAGAACAGACTGTATTAAACCAAGGCTTGGAAGGTTTAGAGAGAGAGAGAGAGAGAGAGAGAGAGAGAGAGAGAGAGAGAGAGAGAGAGAGAGAGAGAGAGAGAGAGAGTGAGGAATGTATGCCTCCATGCCACACACTATCACCTCCACAATGCACTCAGCACACAGAGAAGGGTCCCTGACATGGAAACAGTATTCATTCTATGGAAAATCATCATCTCCTCAGGTACCCCTCCCCACTGGCAGAGGAGAAATGCCACAGGCATCTCTGCTTTAGGTGATCCTTCAAAGGGATTGGAGAAATAGGACAACATACAGATATGAGATTGTGATCAGAGGAATTCACCTGAGAAGATAGGGTAACAGCATAGCAGAGGCATTAGAGGTAAGGGAAAAGTCAAGTTGGGCATATCTACAAGATGCTCAGGAATATGAGTAAGGTGTTGCACCAGTTGCTCTAGGCCATGAGGAGAGCAAAGTTGAAAGCTGGTTCACCACAATGGTCAATGAAGGAAGAGGAAAGCTAAAGCTGTTGGTGAACATTGAAATCTCCAAGGATGGAGATCTCTACAAAAGGATAGACAGCATGTGCTGTACTTTTGATGTTAAATAGTCAAAGAATTTCCATTAGTCAGAGGAGTTAGGGGAGAGGAAGACAGCACAGATAAATTTAATTGGAAAGTGACTCTGCCAGATGTTGGAAAACTCAGAGCGTAGGCAAAAGAGCACGTCAAGTTGTTGCAAACATAGATGCAACACCCAGCTTTGGAATAAAAATGAGGATGGAGACAGTAGGAAAGAACAGAAAAGAGTCTACTGTCAGTTATCTCAGACACCTATATTTCAATGAGGAAAAGAAGATGAGATTTAATAGAGAAGAGGTGAAGTTCTACAAATTGAAAATTAAACTGAAGACTGCAAATGTTGCACAAGTTAATAAAGAAAAAATTCAGGGGATGTCAAGATATTTAGGGTCAATACTGGAAGAAGAGTTCGAGCAGGGGATATCTATGGTGCCCTTCCCGGATGGGGACTTTGATGCTGGTTTTGGAGTCACCATAATATCTTAATTTTGGTGAAGGAGGAGAATTTTCTTTAAAAGACAAGTTGTGACTGTACTCTTGAGTTGTGAGACAGAAAGGCAGACATTCTGTGAGTTCACAGCTAGTTTTAATAGTAAGTGCACAGCAACTCCCTGAATTGATCTAAACAAGAGCAGAACTAGTGCTATTAAACTTCAATGAGAGTAAATTATTGTTTTGGCAGGTGTCTACTACCTCCTCCTACCTAGGGTTGCTTCCTTACCCAAGATTAATACCTCTCTTCTTTGTCTTTTACTGATACTACGACCAGCTTGATTCCTTGATCTTTTTTTTTTTGCCCAAGAATTGATCATTGACGAAGATTTCCTAAATATCCCAGTGAGATTTACCATGAGCACACCACTTTCATACTTTGAAGAATTTTTTCTTGAGTTTTATCATATTTTTCATCTTTATCAAAGGATTGGCACTTGGAACTTTCTTTGATCATATGGGGGCTTATGTAACAGTCATACTCAATAAACATGTACAAAAAAAGTGAATTATTGTGAAATGTTTCAGATGAACACTTGAGGAAAGAGAAATAATGGCAGACTGAGTCAAAAATGTATAAGATGCTATGTGTGGGTGCTCAATTCTGGGAAATAAGCAGGAGAGTCATGTGGACAGCGAATAAGTTTGGTGCAAAAAAAATTCAGTGGTATGAAAACTGAGCATATGTACAGAAACTGGGACAAAATTTTGATGAAGAAATTCATTAAAAAACTGATCCTACTCAAATTAGTGTACAAAAAGCAAGGTTTGACTGTACTAGGGAATCTATGCATGTAGATTACAGAGAGGTGCAGAACTGTATTTCTCTTTTGGCATAAATAGACAATAATGAAGGATGAATATGAAATATAATTGACAATGGATCAAAACTAATGAACTAGAATAGAAATATGAAAATCAGTCTTAAAAGTGCTCTGTTGCCAGATAAATGTTCATCTGTTTTGCTCCATCTGTTTTGCTACCATTATAATATTAATATATATCATGCACTTCATTGATATAGTTGCATAAAATAAATATTGCTTAATACTAAAATTCATATATTCATATATCAAATTTCACAGCATATAAGACAAGTGGACATATAAGACGCACTCTCACTTCAGCAGGTGATATTCAGGGTTTTTTTCCTTTTCATGTACTTAAGCATATACCTAAGATCTAAAGCAAGCTAGCAGTATAGCTAAACAAAAAAACAAGCAATCACAATAGTAATACATGATTTCAGCAATAAACAAAGAAAGATTAAACAAATTTTAAAACCACACTGCTTATGGACAGTCATAACTTGAGAGAGATAAGGAAATGTGCCCTTAGTCACAACACTGAATGCTATGTAGCATGCAGTGTTATGACTAATTTTTTAAAGTTAAAAGTTAAAGTTCATTGGTTTTAGTTGAATATCCATCGCATCTGATGCTTTTCAGAACGTCAACCGACCACAATAATATGCTCCCAGTAAACAGCTTAAACTAATGAACCCGAGTAAGAGACTTGATCTGCCAACCTTAGTAATGCCAGGCCTACACATTACCACTGTACTACTAGCCATAGATTTTGCTCAAGTACACGAGTCATATTCCACTGAAAAGTTGTATTCCAAGTAAATTTTTTTCACTCCCAGATATGATGTATACTAAATTAGACTTACTCCAAAGCAGACATATAGAAGTATCACTGTACACAAACAAAAATATGTAATCATATAAGCTAAAAATAAACAAATTAAAAGAAGGATACAAAATACAACAAACCTGTTCCACCAATAAGGACTATTAAGCCAACAGATTAATCCCAGGCAATTTGGTAAGAAACAGCTTACTGCAATGTCTAACTGACAGTGCTCAGTGTAGTTGTTCCTATGAACCACACACATGGAGAGCATCAGATGTGATGGATACCAGAACCAAAACCAACTAACTTTAACTTTAACAGGATAGTGTTTTGAAACACCATGAAATGTTTAAACCAAGTCATGTTCAATATTCCAAACATTTCATAGCCATTCTTTCTTACCTGCATGGAAGCATGGGATGACTCAGCATCCTCTGATGGCAGTTCCTGCAACTTGGAGAGTACTGGGGCCTTAGCACTGGTCCATCCATGCTGGGGTGAGTCCCACTCAAGGGACCCTTCTGCCTCTGACCCTGAGACAAGGTGGTTAGAACCAAGAGAAGCATCAGCTGTTCCACCTTCCACCACTTCTGAGTCTGATGATGTGTTGGGTCTGGCTGGCTGAAGATTCAGTCTGAGATTGGCCCTAGAGCGGTGGGCTGAAAGGATCTCCATGGCTGAACTAGGTCGGGACTCTCCTGAACCCATAGAGTAATCTGAGAAGGTGGTCTTAAAGCTGTATGGGTCTGGCCTGGCTACAAATTTGGTCACTTCTTCATCCATCTCTAGCATAGATGACTTAAGGTCATCCAGCTCATGCTCAATGTTATTGAAGCAGGTAAAGGTAAGGCTGGCCAGATCTTCCTGCACCGACACATCCAAGGACATCTCTGAGCATTCAGATGGTGCCAAGTCTGAAACGCCAGACAAATTTGAACACACAGAGTCCTCTCTTTTGAAGAGCCGCCTTGACCCGTGTGGCATGGAAACCATTTCAGAGAGATTGGAAGTAATAGATGCATCCCTGGATATGGAGCCTCGGGCAGCACGGTGCCGGATTTTGTCCATGAGGTCACTGAGTGATGTACTGGAGATGTTTCCACAAGGAAGGACCTCTTCTCCATCTGGCTGCTCCCTGCAACACAGGCAACTGCAGGAGTCATCCCTTTAACAGCTCCCAATAACAGCACTACGATATCAGAGAGAGAGAGAGAGAGAGAGAGAGAGAGAGAGAGAGAGAGAGAGAGAGAGAGAGAGAGAGAGACTAACCTTCCATCAGCATGCCAGGGGCCATTATAGTCTCCCACTCTTCCGTGCTGAGAGCCTCGCAGGTCCCGCCTTATTCTGTCAATCTTAAAAGAAGAAAGTAATATTCATTAGTATATTCATTATTCATCCAGTTTTTCACTTCTGTACAACCTACTTGTGAAGTTAATGTTATAATTAGCATACTTCAAGTTCTACACCATGTCTAAGCTTTCTGGTTACAGTGGACACTCAATACTCAAACTCGATTAATTCTAGATGGCTGTTTGAGTATCAAAAACTTTGATTATCAATATCTATAAATCAGGTAATTCATTCTAAACTTAGCAAAACCTCAAATTTGTAAAAATTTCAATGTAATTTTTTCTTATAATTTTGATTTGTACATACTGTAAGTGAAGGCTGGTGATGGATAATGTAGAAGAGAAGGGAAGATGGGTGGGGAGGAGGAGAGAAGTCGTCAGAGGATGACTCAACATCCATGAAAACGTCTTTGTAAGTTTTCTCCTGGTGTAATTCCTGTGAACCCACTAGTGGAAGGCTGTGGCTCATGAACACTTGCACTCTCATTAGATTCCTTATTTTCATCACTAATAACCCTCTTTGGTGCCATTAAAAGTTTCTAAATGAAAATGGGTGAGCCCAGTGCAGGAAATGCAGTGGTTACCATGACACTTGACAGGTGTGTCAGGGAGGACCACTGTTTGTTTTATGGTCCTGGCCGCTGCCCCACCTCTAAGCAGTGTCTGGCTCACCTCCAGGCAGTGCAGCAGCAGGAACTGCAGCAGAACAAGGCCCACTCCCTCTTAGACATTAAGAGGAAAATGAGAGGCATCCTCCTGGGAACATTTCTCTCACACAAATCCCAACCTCAAGGACAACCACCCTCCAAGGCAAGCCAACCCTGACCACCTCCCCTACACCTCACTTACCCTTGTTCAACCTCCTTCACCCCCTAGAGTTCCTATCTCTGCCCCAACCCTTGCTCCTCCTCCTACACTCTTCCAGGCTCCCATTCCAGCCTCCATTCTTGATCCTACTCCTGCTCCCACTAAATCTCTCAGCCCCATTAGAAATGCGGTACCCCACCTCACAACTACACCACAACACACCACTAGATCCCCCTTCATTCCATAGAATATCATAGAAGATGAGGAATTTGTACCCCAACCCCTTTGAACTGATGTCATCCACCAAAGGCTTCCCAGCCCACAGCCCCACAACCAGCAGCCCAGCAGCCTTTTCCCTCGCTTGGTAGTGCAGGCTTTATATCCTCTTCTTTCTCACTTCTGGCCAAGCATGCTTCAGGTTTTGCAAAGCCTTTTTTTGTTAAGGGGTTAGCATCACTAGCACTCAAATTCATCAACTTTCTGCTTTCAGGGTACAGCTTCAGCGAAAGCCTCCTTCGGTGCCTGCCAGGACTCTTCTCCTTCATTACATCACTCACACAGTGAATAATCCACTTGCCTCCCACTTCATTTTCTGGAATGTCTGGTCTTTGTACAGGAAACTTCCAACCTTTAAAACCATGGCCTCTTCATACTCTCCTCTTGTAGGTGTCTGTGAGATGTGGCTTACAGAGCCATTCTTTCCCTACTTTCCAAACTATATTTCTTACAGGAAGAACAGGGAGACTGGCGAAGTAGGAGGCGGCCTACTGCTACTGATCCACCAGTCCTTTCCTTCTATTACTCTTTCTATCAATTCTTTTCTGGGTGGTGCATCTGGGAGTGACTATTACCTTTGACTCAGGCCCTCTAAATATTCTGCTAATTTAGAATCCATGTTTAAATATTTCCCTGCAGGAATTTCAGCATTTGTTTTCTCAGATTCCCTCTCCGACATTAATCATGGGCAATTCTAATGCCCGTCATGACTTCTGGGAGCCAGCCCTCCCCAGGAGCCATGGAAATCGTTCAGGAGCATCACTCCTAAGTTTCCTGGCAGAAAGTGATTCCCTCTCCCTTCTCACACCTCCTGGCCTCCCTACCAGGATTGACCCAGTTTCAGGGAACCCCTCCACTCTAGACATGTGCCTGGGGAATGGCCCTCTCCTTCTCACTACTAACCAGCCCTTACATGGGAAGTGACCATCTTCTTGTTATTATTGCTTTCCCATCAGTGCCACCATCCTCTCACACATCATGCAGACCCTGTCGGTGTCGGTAGCTCCTTGCTGGTGCTAATCCCTCCTCAACTTTCCTCCTCTTTTCCATCCATGGAGGTTGACAGCCGTTACCCAATCACAGGCTACCTTTCAAACCCAGCTTGGGAAGTGACTGATGGATGCATATTGTGAGCCTATTTAGAGACATGTTTACCCTAAATTTTTTGCGATGACTGTACTATGCGTACAGTAAATATATTTACTAACAATGATAATCGACACCTAGCAACTATATTTATCATTGGTGCATATGTAGGTAAGTAAGTATCAATGATAGTTAAGGTCTGGCAACTCTATTCATGTCTTAGCTACCCTTCCTTACCCACCAATGCCACATTACGTTTTTTTTTTTTTTTGCACAATCAACATTCTTTCTGTTGCTTCCTTTCACAGTTAGAGCTACCTGTTACTGGTTATCTTTAATGTATTTAAGTTCCTCATTGACTGTTTGTCTAACAGCGTGACATTATGCATGACTTCACAGTGCCCTGGTACCAATGCTTAGAACAAGATAGACGCTTCCAGTGCTTAGACATGTGGCTGCTCGTCAGCAGCTACTTTATGGAGTTGATGTTTGTTGTGTGCCTCTACATGGTGGCTCTCTGGGGTTGCTTTATCTGCATTGTGGCCACTTAAAGGGATGTGGAGGACACAACAGCCTTGTGTGTGTTTTTTCTGTTCAACGAGACATGCATAGCATATTACTGCTGTGTGTGGTGTCACCAACATGCGATTGTTTGGTCGTCACATCGGCGTCTCACTTAAGGTGGGTTCACATGTGCCAATTTGGGACTGTTTTTTTTATGTACATAGAGTTTCTGACTCGCAATCGGTGCCTAGCAACTGCAAAAGTAGTTTCAAATCGAGACCAACATTTTGATCTTGCTAGTCTCTTACCTGGTGGGCTTCCTGTCCCCCTGACTCGGGTAAGGGGCAAGAAGCTACACTCTGCTGATGCGCCAGCCCTTACAATACAAGTACAGTACTCCACATTTTGAATAACAATACAAACTGGCTGGAGAGTGCATCATAAGCAATAATAAGTAATAAATCAAATTAACCACATTAATGATAATATTAAAAAATCATTCTCAAGATGGGGCGATAAGGCAGATTTGAATTATTCAAGACTGGAACATGTAACAACTGACTCAGGGAGGGAATTACAGAGGTCAATGTTTCGTATTGCGAATGAATGTTTCCTAATACAGTAAAACTCCTACTCCGCTTAACGAACGTTTGTCTAACGAATTTCTGGTTTAACGTACTATATAAAGTTAGACCAAAAAGTCCGCATAACGTACAACCACACCCATTTTAGCGAATTTTCTGGGTTTGAATTTGCCGGGTGAGGGACCAAATGCGGCAGCTTTGCTGTGATTGTCTGGCTCCCCGCCTCTGTCTCTAGCGCTCCTGGAGCTGGATCCAAGATTCTTTAACAACATCAGAGCAACCTCCTGCCGCGAAATGACTTCCATGAACGCTTGGAGGGATGGTGACGTGGTTGCTCTGAGGTTGCTGGGAACACCATCCCTGGAGGTGGTGTTACTGTCTTATATATGCATATATGTTCACAAAACAACATTTCTATTAGCTTTTTACAAGCCTTGCCCCCACGAAAAAAAAAAATTTTGTAATGTATAAAGTGAAATCTTACATGGAATACCCAAAAAATAAAGCAGAGATGATGAGATTGGCCACAGACGGCAGAGACTCCGGCGACTTGGCCGCTTCTTCTTCTTCTTGTGACCTTTTTAGCTTGGCGTGTTGTCTTTCACCACGATATTAAATTTGTTTTCACTTCTCTATTGCCTGCTATAATGGATATCATATCATAGTATTCATATACGCTCATGCCATGAGGATAACCTGGACTCTGTGGCAGTGAGTGATAGTGAATTACTAATGAAATACCGTGGTATTTCATTAGTAATTCACTATCACTCACTGCCACGGAGTCCAGGTTATCCTCATGGCAGGAGCGTATATGAATATTATGGTATGATATCCATTATAGCAGGTAATAGAGGAGTGAAAACAAATTTAATATCGTGGTGAAAGACAACACGCCAAGCTAAAAAGGTCACAAGAAGAAGAAGAAGAAGAAGCGGCCAAGTCGCTGGAGTCTCCGCCGTCTGTGGCCAATCTCATCATCTCTGTTTTATTTTTTGGTATTTCATGTAAGATTTCACTTTATGCATTACAAAACAATTTTTTCGTGGGGGCAAGGCTTGTAAAAAGCTAATAGAAATATATATATATATATTTTTTTAAACCCATGTGGTATGTTGGGGACCAGCCCAGAACGTATCCCCCCTACTTCCATTATTTTCTATGGGAAAATTACGTCCACTGAACAAATTTTCGCTCTACAAACAGCTTTGACACCCCCTATCCTGTTCGTTAAGCGGAGTATTACTGTATCTAGGTTGGTGCGTACATGGGCCAACTTGTGTTGATGGCCTCTGGTGGTGTTAGAAGTTGGGTAGAAGAAGAAATCGTTAAAATACAAGGAAGATTTTCCATTTACAATTTGCCACATCTTAATAATGCCATGACGTAATAGTCTCCCTTTAACAGAAAATAAATTCAAAGCTTTAAGGCGATCATAATAGGGTAAATTCTCAAATCCTTCAATAACACATTTAGTCCATCGATGCTGAACTGAATCAAGCGCCTTGACATCTTTGATATAACCAAAGTTCCACATCACTGAGCTGTACTCTAACGTAAGGCATATCTCAAAGATATACAAGGTCATAAATGTGCGATCACAGTTAACAGTGGATTTCAACAAGTTATTTGCCACAACAGAGGCTTTACATCTGATAATAAAGATATGTTTGTGAAACTTCAGTGATGTATCCACAAAAATACCTAAATCTTGAGAAATATCCTTTTCTGGTAATATTTCATCCTGTAAGTAATAATGAGCCACATCTTCAAGTCCAGATCAATCAATACACTTGCAACAAAAGCAGAGAACAACACATTTGGTAGGATTCATTTGTAAACCCCACATATTAAACATTAAAAAAGAAAAAGCTTGTGCAAATCGTCATTTGACAAAATAGCTGCTACTCTACAAGAGCTGTTTCCCTCAATGCAGAGTGTTGTTGGAGGTGAGGACTGAAGACTTGTCAGGATTTAATTTGATTGCAATTGTGCTTAATCTTAAGATTAACAATTTTCTTATGACAAATGTAGGCTAATTTAGAGTGTAGTAGACACTTTCTTTCCTTCTACTTAGCCAGGGACGTATCCACAGGTATTTTCTTCTTTGTTGACTCTTCCATTACGCCAAAAGAAGAGCAACCACAGCTTCAGCATCGTCACTGGAGGAAGAGGTCTTAGTGGGTTGCTATTGTTTGCTTACATTCACTTCCCGCCAGGAAGCCGACTAGTCAATACCAAGGATTCTATGCAAAGAGGATATATGGGTTCAATGGCAGGGTTGGAGAAATCGATTAGGGAATGGAGGTACCAAGAGATGGCGTGTGGGTCACAGGCAGCAAGGGAGAGAGGGATGGGGGGGTCCATCAGCACGGGATGATGAGCGTCAATACAAAATTCAAGCAGAGAAAGGAACGCAAGCCGGAACAGCCATTGCCTGCCTCTGCCTGGGCCACACCACACGTATGTTCCTGTTTCTATTTTCTTTTGTGCTTGTGTTTTGTTTTGTTGTTGTGTGATAGCTGGGTTGGTTATCACACAAACAGCTCACCTGCCGGCGAGCCGTTTAACCGGGTTCGTCCCCAAAAATATCATTCATCCCCTGGGTCGATATATTGACAAATTTTTTGGTCGTCTCCCGAATTGTTCGTCCTTAGAGACGTTCGTCAAGCGAGGTTTTACTATATATATATATATATATATATATATATATATATATATATATATATATATATATATATATATATACATATTTATCTATTTATTTATTCAAACATGTTTTATTTACCGTATAAGTTTATAACAGCAAGAGAATAGAGGGAATAAATAGGGGTGAGGGGGGTTATGGGAGAAATCTTCTTAAGTAACTCCTGAAAACATTTTCTATGACACTGCTCAATACCAACAGATGGCAGCACCACTGCTGTCCTCCTGACTTTAACCCACACCACAACTTCCTTCTTGTATATTTCTTGGTCAATACTTTGCAAGTGCTACATCTGACACTCTGACAAGAAGGGATGAGTCAGAAACTCTACGTTCGTAAAATAACGGTCACAAACTGGCACATGTGAACCCAATTTTACTCCACTAAATTTTTTTCCAGGGTGGTATGTATGATGGGAATTTACTTTTATTTTCCTTTTAAATTTACCTATATATCCTGTCCTGTTTTGTATGTCTTGTATGACATAGCTGTCAATCAACCATTTAGTTGTCACGCCAATGGTTTAGCTTTTGTAATGGCTAGACCGTGGTCACACTGGTATCATCTCGTCTCCAGAGGACGGTATTCACCTTGCTCACCAGCTGTTTTTCATGATGGTGAGCAAGCGACTTTTAGACACTCCTCAGAGTCCAGCAATGGCGAGGCCCACCAACACAGCAAGTTTTTGCATCTTTCTCTCGGTAATTGAGTTGACATCTGCTCTTCATAGCCTGTTGAGGCAGTGGATAGTCTTTGCAATAAAGTTGTTAAGAAAATTTTACCTGTTGGTTAAAGCCATGGCTAAGGAGAAGGTGAGTAGAGACTCAGTGTGTTTGAGTGATAGTGACACTAATGATGATGAGGAACCTGACGTGGAGGGAAGGTAGAGGACGAGCTACCCATAATACCAAATGAAGAATGTGTTAACAATGCTTGTACGAGTATTGTTCTTTTTCCAGTACCAAGGGTTAACCTAGTATCAGTTCTCCAGCACCAAGAGTTAAACCTCCAGGTGGATTTAATTTGGTTAACACTCCAGAGAATTTTCAAGGGGGTAAGATTAAGGTGCCATTTTTTATGGTCAATGGTTGCAATGAAAGTGGTCACCACAAAAAATGATTACCACAAAAAGTGGTTTGTAGGTCCACCTTGCACATGAGCCATTCAGTAGCAGCCACTGATGAGGCTAGTGTCATTATCTAATACAAAAGATATATTAATACACACACACACACACACACACGGGACACCATCGATGGCGGATGTGGTCGCTGAGCTCCAGAGCAATCATCTCTAATTCTACAGTTACCATTGCCTAAGAGTAACCAAGGTGGGAAAGGAGCTTGTAATGTTTGTCCCGTCTCCATATAGTCATGTTAACTGTTGATTAGCAAAATAATGTCCAGGGGAGGTGAATATAAACTGTAGCCTGCGTTTGAGCCATCAGCTGGTTTGTTTACATCTGCGCAACATGGCGGCCGTGAACTCGAAAGATGAATCAGACTTCACAGGATTTCAAGGAATAATGGAGAAGAGCGTTTATGTGAAGAAAATTCTGGAGTTGGAAGGTAAAATTGAAAACTGTTTGAAAAGTATGGGGGCCTGGAAACGAGTTATGACAATGTAATGAAAGAGTGTGCCGATATGAAGAAAGAAAATGAAGTACTGAAAGAGGAAGTTAAGCTAATTAAAGTGAATTGCGACAAATGTGGAGAATCTCTAGGAAAAGTGATGGAGAAGCAGGCTGAATGGAAAAAAAGTCAGGAAGTGGAAAGAAAGGAGGTAAATTACAAAGTTGCAAGTCTGGAAAAGGAAATCAAAGAGTCTGGGAGAAAACTTTGGGCCTTGCTGAAATTATAGATCAACAGATCATAGAAGAGAAGATTGCTGAGAAAGTGGTGAAGGTTATTAAGTCAAATGAGACATTGGTGAGGGAAACTGTAGACAAAAAGAGATGTGTGGTGATATTTGGTGTGGAGGAGGATAAGACACCGAGTAAAATGGAGAGAGAGAAAACATAAAAAGGTGATAAATAATATCATTAATGTGGTGCAGGAGGAGGAAAAGACCTAGTACAAGAAATAGAGGACTTCCATAGAATTGGAAAGTTCACAAGAGAAGGTATGAGGCCAATAAGAATCAAACTTAAGTCACAAAAGGATGTAGATGAATTGGTGGAGAAGTCATGGAGGCTAGCCCAGCAGGAAACAACAAGGAAGATTTGGTTGAGAAGAGATCTCGGTGAAAAGGAAAGAGAAATGTTAAATGAGTTGAGAAAGGAGGCTTTGAAAAAAATGAAGAGAGGACAGAAGAGGAGAAGAAAGAGTTTTTCTGGAGAATCTTGGATATGAGACTGAGGAAGTGGTTCATAACCCAGAAAAGTACAGCAAGAAAGGACTAAAGAAACTTACGTATGAGCGGAATGTAATGTATTCCAACATAAATGGAGTGATATCGGGATTTTAGAACTCAACGATTACTTGAGGGACAAGAACCCAGATATTGTGGGTCTTACTGAAACAAAACTGAGAGAGGAGAAGACCTGATGATGGTTGGAGAAGGAAATATAATGTTTGGAAAAGAAATAGAGTAGGTAAGATGGGAGGAGGAGTGATGTTGCTGGTTAAAAAGATATAAAGGTGGATCAAGTGAAAGAAGGTATGGGAAAGGCAGAAGTGCTAAAGATCAGAGCAGAAACTAATGAAGGAAAAAGAGGCACTACATAGTGGTGTACGTACCACCTAAGACAAATGCATGGTCAGTACAGGAATATGAAGAAATGATAAGTGATACAGGAACATGTCTGGAAGAAATGTTGGGTGGCTGTGAACGAACTATAATGATGGGAGATTTTAATTGTAAAGAGGTGTGTTGGGAGGACTGGTCAATGGAAGGATCAGAGACAACATGGGGAAATACACTATTGACACTGGCAATGGAAAATGTGTTAACTCAGTGGGTCAAAGAAGATACTAGGTTTGGAGGAGAGGGAGCATCGTCAAGACTGGACTTGGTCTTTAGTACAGAGCCAATGGTCATTGAGGAGATGAGGGTGGAGTGCCCTTTAGCAAAGAGTGATCATGCAGTTTTGGAGTTCAAGGTGATAGATGAAGAGAAATCTAGAAGAAATGAAGAATATAAAGTGGGAAGATGGAATTATGCCAAGACAGATTTTGGAAACCTAAAGAAATTCTTTCAAGAGACAAATTGGATGAAATTCAAGAGTGCTAAGGAGCAAATGAAAAGTGGAAGGAATTTATAAAAATATACAAAGAAGGTGAGAAAAATTTGTACCAATAAGACAACATAGAGAAGTTGGAAAGCAGGACTGGTTTAACGATAGATGTGAAAAGGCTAGAACAAGAAAAGAGGATGCATGGAAGAGGTGGAGAAGGAAAAGACGGATTAAGCAGTGGGAAAGTTACAAAAGAGCAAGAAATGAATATGTGTTGATTAGAAGAGAAGAAAGAAAGAAACAAGAAAAGGATATAATTGATAAATGTAAAGACCAACCAAGGCTTTTTACAGACATGTGAACAACAACATCAAAAATAGAGAAAGTATTGAAAGTTTAGAAGTAAATGGAGTATGCAGTGAAGATCCCAGGAAATGGCAGAGGCTATGAATGGATGCTTTCGGAAGGTATTCACAAAGGAGACTGCTTTTGACAAACCACTGGTAATGGAACAGAAAGGGATTATGAAGGAGTTTCAAGTAACTGTGGAGGAGATCAAGAATATGATGGGGAGTTTAGAAGTGAGAAAAGCTGTGGGACCTGATGGGGTATCAGGATGGATTTTAAGAGAATGCAGGAGCAACTGGCAGAAAAAGTTTGTGAAGTAATTGATGCCTCATTAAGGGAAGGTGTAGTGCCCCAAGACTGGAAAAGAGCTAACATTGTCCCAATCTATAAATCAGGTAACAAGAGAGACCCATTGAACTATAGACCAGTGTCACTTACAAGTGTGGTAGCTAAGATGTGTGAGAGGGTGGTGAAGAATAGATGGACAGACTTCTTGGAGAAAAATGACATACTTTGTGAGTGTCAATTTGGTTTTAGAAAAGGGCGTTCATGCACGACAAACCTGATATGTTACTATTCGAGGGTGATAGATGTAATACAGGAAAGAGATGGTTGGGCTGATGGAATATATCTGGATTTAAAAAAGGCCTTTGATAAGGTACCACACCGGAGACTGATCTGGAAACTTGAAATGGTAGGAGGAGTGCATGGCAGTTTACTAAAATGGATGGAAGACTTTTGGTAGGAAGAGAAATGAGAACAATAATTAAGGACAGACCATCAGAATGGGGCTTGGTGGAGAGTGGAGTTCCACAGGGATCAGTGTTGGCACCAGTAATGTTCGCAGTCTACATAAATGACATGGTGGATGGGGTGTCCAGTTATGTGAGCCTATTTGCAGACGATGCAAAATTGTTAAGAAAAGTGAGATGTGACAAAGATTGCGAACTACTCCAGGAAGACTTGGACAGAATATGGAAATGGAGCTGTACATGGCAAATGGAGTTCAACACGACAAAATGCAAGAAAATAGAGTTTGGCAAGAGTGAAAGAAGAATCAGGAGTATGTACAAGATAGGAAATGAAGACATAAAACCAGTCATGAAGAAAAAGACCTTGGGGTGACAATTACCAATGACCTATCGCCAGAGAGACATATAAACAAAATAATTGGAGAAGTATTGAACTTATTGAGGAACATAAGAGTGGCGTTCGATATTTAGATGAAGAAATGATGAAGAAAATAATTACTGCAATGATAAGACCGAGGCTTGAATATGCAACAATACAGTGGGCTCCGAACTTAAAGAAACACATAAGGAAACTAGAGAAAGTACAGAGGGCTGCAACAAAATGGTGCCTGACTTAAGAGATTTGACTTATGAAGACAGACTGAAAAGAATGCAACTTCCGACCCTGGAAAACAGAAGAGAAAGGGGAGACCTGATAGCAATATACAGAGTGATGATTGGCATGGAAAAATGGATAGGGAAGATCTGTGTATGTGGAATGAAAGAATGTCGAGAGGGCATGGGAAAAACTAAAATGGCCACTTATAGGAGAGATGTGAAAAATATAGCTTCCTCATAGAAGGGTGGAAGCATGGAATAGTTTAGACGTGGAAGTGGTCAACGCAAGGAATATTCATGATTTTAAGAAAAAGCTGGACATTAATAGATATGGAGACGGGACAACACGAGCATAGCTCTTTTCCGTATGTTACAATTAGGTAAATACAATTAGGTAAATACACACACACACACACACACACACACACACACACACACACACACACACACACACAGGTAGCTCAGTGGTTAGAGCGCTGGCTCCACAAGCCAAGGAAGGGAGTTGATTGGCCGGGTGGAGATATTTGGGTGTGTCTCCTTTCATATGTAGTGTTCACCTAGCAGTGAGTAGGTAAGGATGTAAATCGAGGAGTTGTGACCTTGTTGTGGTGTGTGGTGTGTGCCTGGTCTCAGGCCTATGAAGATCGGAAATAATGAGCTCTGAGCTGTTGAGGGAACGCCTGGCTGTCTCGTCAGAGACTGCAGCAGATCAAACAGTGAAACACACACACACACACACACACAGAATAATAAGCATTTTCAGTGTTTTCAATACCCCTGAGTTTCATGATCCTTGAGTTCACAGTCCTCAAGTTTAGTGCTATACCTTAGGAAGAAAGCTAGCGCAAAATATGCGATGGTTGTGTAAGTTCAAGACCTCAGGTACCACTGTGATGGAGATGCTAAATTTTCAAATATACCATATAAGATACATGGGCATATAAGATGCAACCTCATTTCAGCAGAGCATATTTATGAAAAAAACATTTTTAATGTATTCAAGCATGTACAGTTTAAAGCAAGATAGAAGTACGGCTGAAAAATAAAGTAACCAATCACAATAGTAAATATACTGCACATGACTGCAGTAATAAGAAAGAGGTAGTGGTCTAGTCATAGAGGTGAAGCAAAGAGCGTAGCCCACAGCTACTGGCTTGTCACTGAACAGAGCCACGTTGAACATTTCCTTACATCAAATTATAGTTAAAAAATATAATGTAGCATGCTTGCCTATAATATGATGGTGTAAATCTTCAAGTGGATGGGTGAAGAAAATTTCAAAATTAAATCTATGAGAGACATCATATTTACGGGTAAGATGCAGGGTGAATTTTCAACCCATTTTCATGAAAAATGTTGTCATATACACCATCAAATATACTATATGACTAAAAATTAATGACTTTTCACAGCTAAATCATGTTACTCTCAACATTTAGCTATTCTGTAAGCTAAATGAACAGCTACCAAGGAATTACAAGCTATGAGGTCTGATCAATACATATAAATTTGTAAAAAAAATTATCCTCTTTAATGCATTACACCTAAATTACTGTATCAAATATAGCATCAGAACTGTCCATGGCAGAATTCTACTAGCCCATTGGTTCTTATCTTTCTGGCCGCAACCCAAAAACTCTGTCTAGACTTACCATGGTGATCCATATGTCTTCAAAAACACTCTTTTATATAGAGTTCAAATTACATGGGGTGTTTTCTTTCATCTCAACTAAATTATCTGTGTCTATGATTAACTTATTTAGATGTTAATGACTCAGCTATTGTATACATAGGATTAATATACTTTGATAACATTTTGAATAGGTATATTAGGGAAAAACCAGGTACACATCCTTGGTGATCCACTGGAAGGGCTTGGCAACTCAACTTTGCCCACAGAAAACATGCCTCAAAAGAAGGCATCAAGTACTGTACATGCATTTCATTAATGAAATTTTCTTTGAATACAAATTTTTAAGTAAACAAAATAAAGCACTACATGTTTGATATAAAAAATAAGTATAAGAAATTCAGTGCAACCATAGCAATATACTGTGCCTACTTACCACTTCCTCTGAGTCAGGTGTCTCAAGATCATAAGTTTGATGAGAAGCCAGCCCATGGCTCCTAACTGCACTCCTTACATATTCTGGTGAAGACTCTGAGGAGAGCCACATTGTCTGCTGGTTATGAGTCATTGCTGATCCTTGGCCTTCATTTGGTACCCTGATAAAAAAAAAAAAATACCAAAAATGGCTATATATAAAAAAAAAAAAAAATTACTACAAAAAACCAGCAAGTCACATTATATCAACAGAATTCCCAATATCACTAATATTCAGGTAGTGTATGCTATCACTTTAAAATAGAGGGCATTATAAACAAAGAAAGGTGAATTTAAACTGCAAGCTTCAATACTTTCATTGACTAATGTTGACTAAAACTAATCATAATTATAAAGAATACAGTGGCACCTCAGGATAAGAGCATCTCTCTTTAGGAGCACAAAATACTTGGAAAATTCACTATGGTTAACAAACGTGGTTTCAACCACTGCATGATGAATCACACTCACAGTGTCCACACACACACACACACAAAGGCCAGCCATAGCAGCCGCCAACGCATCCCACCACACACACGTAGCTACCAGGCCTGGCCCCCAGTGACCACACAACCACATGCTAGGAGGAGAAAAAAAAATGGATAGACCGGTAAGAAATAAATTACCAAATTCAAAATATGTTGATGAGGCCCAGGAGCAAAAAAAGTGGCCAGTCAAAGCATGAGTCCATCTTCAACAGGGGCAACATTGCAAGGTAGATTGGTAATGTTGGAGAAGAGATTTGAGGAGTTGGTGAAGGAATTAAAAGTTCAGAGGAGTGAGGAGGAGCAGGATAGAGAATTCGCAAGGCTTTGAAGGAAAGAGTTAAGAGACTGGAGGAAAATGAAAACGATTGGTGGATGAGAATGCACACTTGAGAGTGGAGGTTGAAAAATACAAGAGACGGTTGGAGGAGAAAATGGAGAGAGTAGTAAAGGAGAAAGATGACTTTAAGGAAATGATTAGTGAGCAGAATGAAAGGTTTGAAAGGAATGGAAACTGAAGAAAACACAATGGACTGAGTCGAGGGAAGCAGAGATGGTTGGATTACAAGAAATAATTAAAGATCAGTTGAAGGAAGACAAAAAAGAAAGGTCCAAGGAACTGGTTAATGTAATGAAGAATAAGGAAACATTGATAAGGGAAATAGCAGAAAAGAAGAAGAGTGTGTTAATATTTGGGATGAAAGAACAAAATATAACATATAAGCCTAAGAGAATTAAGGAAGAATTAAAAACGGTAAGAGATCTGTTAAAAAATCTAAATGATGATGAAAAAAAAGACCTACAAGAAGAAGTGGAAGAGATCCATAGACTGGGTCCGTATAAGGAGGGAGTGAGCAGACCGATTAAAGTAGTACTGAAGTCACAACAATCTGGAGGATATCCTATATAGAACATCAAAGTTAAGAGAGATAGAAGGTTGTAAAGAGGTGTTTGTGAGAAAGAATAGAAATGAGGAAGAGAGGAGAAGATATAAGGAATTGGTGGAAGAGGCGAGAAGGAAAAATGATGAGCGGTCTGAGGAGGAAAGAGAAAAGTTTTTTTGGAGAGTTATAGGAGAGAGAGTCAGAAAGTGGTATGTGGAAAGAAGGAATACGGAGGAACCCCTAGAGGGAGCAGTGGGTGGACCGTAATGTATACTAATATAGATGGGATACTGTCAAGTAGATTGGAATTGCAAGACTATATGATAGTGGAGAAACCTGATATAGTGTGTTTGACTGAGACAAAATTGCATGAAAAAACAAAGATAAATTTGGATAATAAATATAATATATGGAGAAAGGATAGAGAGAGTAAAGGTGGAGGAGGAGTTATGATTATGACGAAGAAAAAAATAAATGTGGATAAGGTTTGGTATGGGAAGAACAACGCAGAAGTGATAAGCATAAGGATAAAAAGAGATGGAAAAGAATTAATAATCATGGTGACCTATATACCTCCTAAAACAAATTCTTGGACATTAAGGGAATACGACAATATGATCAAGGATACTTTACAGAGTTTGGAAAGTGTATTATCTGGAAAAAGAAAGGTGATACTAGTAGGAGATTTTAATTGTAAGGAGGTGGATTGGGAAAATCTAGTAAGTGGTGTTGGAGAGGAAGCATGGGGAGAGAGATTTCTTAATCTAATGATGGAAAATATGATGGAACAGAGGGTGAAGGAAAATACTAGATATAGAGGAGATGATGAACCGGCTAGACTGGATTTGGTGTTAACAAGAGAAGTGTACCTATGTGGAGATATACAATACAAGTGTCCTTTGGGAAAGAGTGATCATGTGGTTATGGAAATGCAGATAGCAACAACACAGTGAAGGAAGGACGAGACATACAGGAGTGGTAGATTGAATTATAGAAAGATGGACACAGAAAGTTTGAAAAATTATTTCAGAAAATTAGATTGGGAGGAGATGTTACAAATCAGAGAAGTGCAAAAGAAATATGAGATTTTTATGAAATATTATAAATAAGGAGTTATGAAATTTGTATCAAAGTATAAACCGAGAGAAGAAGGAAGAAAGGATTGGTTTAATGCAACTTGTGTTAAGGCTAAGGAAAAGAGAGATGTGGCTTGGAAAAGATGGAAAAAGAGCAGGAATATACTAAATAAGGAGAATTATAGAGTGGCAAGAAATGAGTATGTGAGGGTGAGGAGGGAGGAAGAAAGAAAATTTGAAAAAGATATTGTAGACAAGAGTAAGGAACATCCAAAATTGTTTTACAGGTTCATAAATGGTAAACTTGGAAAAGAGAGAGTCCATTGAAAGATTAAAAGGAGAGCAAGGGATAGTAGATGACCCTAAGAATATAGCGGAATTGCTAAATAATAGGTTTCAGCAAGTATTTACTGAAGAAACAATGTTTGTAAAGCCTCAGAATGTACAAGGAAATGTGCACATGGATGACATTAAGATACCTAAAAAGGAGTTATATAAAATGTTGGAGGAACTTAAAGATGATAAAGTGATGGGACCAGATGAAGTTTCAGGAAAATTATTGAAGGAGTGTAGAGAAGAATTCATTGATCCATTATATGATATTATAAGGTGTTCATTAGAAACAGGGGAAGTACCAGTAGAGTGGAAGAGAGCTGAAGTGGTGCCCATTTATAAGGGAGGCAGTAAGGAAGAGCCTCTTAACTATAGACCTGTGTCTCTAACAAGTGTGGTCGGTAAGATTTGTGAGAGGGTGATAAAGAAATATTGGATACGGTTCCTGGAGGATCATAAGTTATTATCGGATCATCAATTTGGCTTCAGGAAAGGGAGGTCATGTGTAACAAATCTACTGAGCTTTTATTCAAGAGTGGTTGACAAAATACAAGAGAGAGAGGATGGATGGACTGTGTATATTTGGATTTAAAGAAAGCTTTTGACAAGGTACCTCACATGAGACTGTTATGGAAATTAGAGATTTATGGAAGACTGAAAGGAAAAGTGTTAAAGTGGATGGAAAACTACTTGAGATGGAGGGAGATGAGAACGGTAATATGGGATGCAAAGTCGGACTGGTTGGTGGTGGAGAGTGGAGTCCCACAAGGCTCAGTGCTGGCACCAATACTTTTCCTTGTATATATTAATGACATGCCAGAGGGAGTAAACAGTTATATTAATTTGTTTGCGGATGATGCGAAGTTGTGTAGGTGTGTGAAGAGTGAAGAAGATTGTGAAATTTTACAGGCAGATCTGGATAAGATTTGGGAGTGGAGCAAGAGGTGGCAAATGGAATTTAATCTGAGCAAAAGTCATGTGATGGAGATGGGGAAGAGTGGAAGACGGCGAAGAAGGTCATATAAGATGGGTGAAGAAGTAATGTTGAAAAAGGTGGAAAAGGAAAAGGATTTGGGAGTGATAATACAAGACCATGGGCAGTTTGAGGCTCATATTGATAAGATGTTTGGAGAAACGTATAATTTGATAAAAAAATATTGGATTAGCCTTCCATTATATGGATAAAGATATGATGAAGAAATTAATTAGTATGGTAATTAGACCAAGATTGGAATATGCTGGAGTGGTTTGGTCCCCTTATAAAAAGAAGCATATAAGGAAGTTGGAGAGATTGCAGAGAATGGCAACAAAAATGGTTCCGGAATTGGCAGAAATGACCTATGAAGAGAGATTAAAAGAAATTAATTTGCTTACCTTGGAACAAAGAAGAGAAAGAGGAGATTTAATACAGGTTTATAAACTGTTAAACGGACTGGATGAAGTGGATAATGAGCAAATGATGTTGAGAGAGGAAAACTTAAATAGATCTACAAGATCGCATAGTAAAAAGATAGCCAAAGGAATATGCTTGAAGGATGTGAAGAAATATAGTTTCTCACAAAGATGTGTGGAGGTGTGGAATGATTTGAGTGAGGAGGTGGTGTCAGCGAGGAGTGTGCATAGTTTTAAAGGAAAGTTGGATGTGTGTAGATATGGAGACGGGGCCACACGAGTATGATACCCAGGCCCTGTAAAATTACAACTAGGTGAATACAACTAGGTGAATACACACACACACACACACACACACACACACACACATACACACACCATAGAGGAAAAACTGGATAGAGTCTTAGCGGAAAACGAGTCCTTCAAAAAAGAAATCTATTTGTTAACGATAGAGAACAAAGAGTTGTTGAAGGAAAAAGTGGAAATGGAGAAAGAAAACAAACAGCTAAGGAAACAATGTGACGAGATGAAGGCTAAACTCCTCGAAATGGAGAAGAAAATATCTGAAGGGGACCTGGGAAATGAGGAATGCCTTAACCTAATAGATGCTAAGATGAAAGAAGTGAAGCAAAAACACCAGGAAGTACAAAAGTTCTTTAGGGAGATAGTGAAAAAGCAGGAAGAAGAAAATAAAGTGATTACACAGAGTGAAATGGTAAAGGCATTAAAGGAAAATGAGTATGTAGTGAGAGATATTGCTGAAAAAAAAAAATGCGTGATCATAACTGGATTGAGGGAGGAAACAAACAGGAACTGGCAAGATAGGAGAGATAAGAAAAATGACAGGATTAAGTCTTTACTGAATAAGATCTCAGAAGAGGAAGAGTGCCTATATGCTGAGGTAGAAGAAAGTGTCAGACTAGGAGCTTTTGAGGAAGGCAAAAGTAGACCATTGAAATTGAAATTAAAGTCTCAGGTGGCAGCTGAGGCCTTGCTGAGGAGGGCTTGGAAACTTAAGGACTCTGAGGATACCAAAACAATTTACATAACAAGAAATATGTAACAGGACGAACGGATGAAAATGAAAGAGCTTGTAACTGAGGTGAGGGAGAGGAATGACGTAAGAACTGAGGAGGAAAAGACTAAGTTTTTTTGGAGGCTGAGAAATGGGAGGCTGAAGAAGTGGTGGATAAAACAGACGGAATAGACATTACACTGACAGAAACATCAAAGAAAGAGACTAGGAATGGAATTCAAGAGACTTACACGAATATAGATGGATTTCTGTCTAAGAGGCTTAGAATGTATGGATTACCTAAGAAACAATGAACCGGACATAATGTGTGTGATGGAAACAAAGTTAAGGCCCGAAATAAAGTTAGATTGGTTTGATGTCAAACACTACAGAGTATGGAGAAATGATAGAAAAAATAAAGGAGGTGGTGGTATAATGGTTCTTACTAAGGAAGAGCTGATAGTGAAGGAGGTGAACTATAGTAAGAGAAATGAGGAAGTGATAAGTATGCTTATAACAGATGGCAAGAGGGACATTAATATTATAACAGTATACATACCACCCAGAACCAGTGCTTGGGAATATGAACAGTATCAAATGGTGATGAGAAATACTCTGGATAGAATGAAGCAGGAACTCACCAGAAAGGACAGAGTGATGATAGTCGGGGACTTTAATTGTAAGGAAATAGTGTGGGAAGACTACGAAGTGGTAAACGGTGGAGAGTAGGCAGAGGAATTGTTAAACGTAGCAACAAATAACTTGATGACACATTGGGTGAGATCACCAACAAGGTGCAGGGGACAAGATGTTGCAGCAAGGTTGGATTTGATATTTACCAGGGGCATCTCCCTAAAAGAAGAAATTGAGCATGAATGTCCCTTGGGGAAAAGCGACCATGACATCCTAAACTTTAAGCTGGATACAGAAATAAGCACAGATAGGATTGTGGAACACAGGAAAGAAAAATTAAATTATACTAGAGCAAATTATAACCATTTGAGGGAGTTCTTTAATGAAATTGACTGGACTATGGTATACCAGGAAGAAGATATGCAATTGAAATACGATAAATTTATGGATTTATATAACTCTGCTGTGAAGAGGTTTGTGCCATATCACAGAAAGAGGACTTTAAATAATAAACAGTGGTTTAATAGAAACTGTGAAGAAGCAAAAAGAACAAAGAAAAGGCATGGAAGAAACTTAAGAAAAACAGTGATGTATTATCAAGAGAAGTCTACAAAACAGCAAGGAATAGATATGTTGAAGTAAGGAGAACAGCACAAAAGGAATATGAACAGAGAGTGGTGGAAAACTGTGATAGTGACCCTAAAATGTTTTACAAATTCATAAATGGAAAACTAAATAAAAGGGAGGCAATAGAAAAGGTAAAAAAAATGAAGAAAAAGTATATGAGGATGCTAGAGATATAGCTGAAATTTTGAACGAAAACTTTTGCAAAGTGTTTACAAAGGAGGAGCATTTTATAGGAGAATGGCCAATGGAGATAAAGCAAATGCAGGACATCATGGTTACTAAAGAAGATGTAAGGAAAATTATAAGCAATTTGGATATTAATAAATCAATGGGGCCTGATGGCATATCTGGAAGGTTGCTAAAAGAATGTAAGGATCAATTGTTGAACCCCGTATTTGATATTGTGGAAACCTCCATACAAACAGGAATAGTCCCAAAAGAGTGGAAAAGAGCTGACATTGTGCCTATATGTAAAAATGGTAGTAGAATGGAACTGTTAAATTACAGACCAGTATCGTTGACTAGTATATTGTGCAAGGTATGTGAAGAAGTAATTAAAGCTAAGTGGAGTGAGTATCTAGAAAGTGAAAACAATCTGAGTGAAAGCAAAATAGCTTAAAAACTCTGAGGAAACCAAAACAATTTACATAACAAGAAATATGTCACAGGATGAACGAATGAAAATGAAAGAGCTTGTAACTGAAGTGAAAGAGAGGAATGACGAAAGAACAGAGGAGAAAAAGACCAAGATTTTTTGGAGGATGAGAAATGGGAGGCTAAAGAAGTGGTGGATAAAACAGGCGGAATAGACATTACATGGAAGAAAGAGACTAGGAATGGAATACAAGTGACTTACATGAACATAGATGGATTTCTGTCTAAGAGGCTAGAATGTATCGATTACCTAAGAAATAACAAACCGGACATAATGTGTGTAGTGGAAACAAAGCTAAGGCCCGAAATAAAGCTAGACTGGTTTGTTGTAAAACACTACAAAGTATGGAGAAATGATAGAAAAAATAAAGGAGGTGGTGGTATAATGGTTCTTACTAAGGAAGATCTGATAGTGAAGGAGGTGAACTATATTAAGAGAAATGAGGAAGTGATAAGTATGCTTATAACAGATGGCAAGAGGGACATTAATATTATAACAGTATACATACCACCCAGAACCAGTGCTTGGGAATATGAATAGTACCAAATGGTAATGAGAAATACTCTAGACAGAATGAAGCAAGAACTCATCAGAAAGGATAAAGTGATGATAGTCGGAGATTTTAATTGTAAAGAAATAGTGTGGGAAGACTATGAAGTGGTAAACGGTGGAGAGTGGGCAGAGGAATTGTTAAAGGTAGCAACAAATAACTTGACGACACAGTGGGTGAGATCACCAACAAGGTGCAAGGGACAAGATGTTGCAGCATGGTTGGATTTGGTATTTACCAGGGGCATCTCTCTAAAAGAGGAAATTGAACATATATGTCCCTTGGGGAGAAGCGATCATGATGTCCTAAGCTTTGAGCTGGATACGGAATTAAGCACGAATAAGATTGTGGAACACAGGGAGGAAAAATTAAATTATACTAGGGCACATTATAGCCATATAAGGGAGTTCTTTAATGAAATTGACTGGTCCGTGGTATACCAGGAAAGGGATATGCAATTGAAATACGATAAATTTATGGATTTGTATAACTCTGCTGTGAAAAAGTTTGTGCCATATTACAGAAAGAGGACTTTAAATAATAAACAGTGATTTAATAGAAATTGTGAAGAAGCAAAAAAGAACAAAGAAAAGGCATGGAAGAAACTTAAGAAAAACAGTGATGTATTATCAAGAGAAGTCTACAAAACAGCAAGGAATAGATATGTTGAAGTAAGGAGAACAGCACAGAAGGAATATGAACAGAGGGTGGTGGAAAACTGTGATAGTGACCCAAAATGTTTTACAAATTCATAAATGGAAAACTAAATATAAGGGAGGCAATAGAAAAGGTAAAAACGGGAAGAAGTATATGAGGATGCTGGAGATATAGCTGAAATTTTGAACGACAACTTTTGCAAAGTGTTTACAAAGGAGGAGCATTTTATGGGAGGAAGACCTATGGAAATAAAGCAAATGCAGAACATCATGGTTACTAAGGAAGATGTAAGGAAAATTATAAGCAATCTGGATATTAATAAATCAATGGGGCCTGATGGCATATCTGGGAGGTTGCTAAAAGAATGTAAGGATCAATTGTTGAACCCCGTACTTGATATTGTGGAAACCTCCATACGAACAGGAATAGTCCCGAAAGAGTGGAAAAGAGCTGACATTGTGCCTATATATAAAAATGGTAGTAGAATGGAACCGTTAAATTACAGACCAGTATCATTGACTAGTATATTGTGCAAGGTATGTGAAGAAGTAATTAAAGCTAAGTGGAGTGAGTATCTAGAAAGTGAAAACATTCTGAGTGAAAGGCAGTTTGGTTTCAGAAAAGGAAGATCGTGCTATCCAATTTATTATGTTTTTATTCAAGAGTGACTGACATACTACAACATAGAGAGGGATGGGTGGATGCTATTTACCTGGACTTGAGAAAGGCCTTTGATAAATTACCACACAATAGACTGATGTGGAAACTAAAGAAGATTGGAGGAGTAAATGATAAACTAGCAAAATGGATGGAAAATTACTTAATGGGAAGAGAAATGAGAACAGTGGTGAGAGGAAGGAGGTCCGAGTGGAAGAAGGTAACCAGTGGAGTTCCACAAGGGTCAGTGCTTGGTCCCATCATGTTTTTGATTTATGTTAATGATATGCCAGTAGGAATTGACAGTTACATGAACATGTTTTGGACGATACTAAAATTATGAGGAGAGTAAAGAATGTGGAAGATTGTAACAAGTTACAGGAAGATCTTGACAAAATATATGAGTGGAGTAAAGAGTGGCAGATGGAATTTAATATAAACAAGAGCCATGTTATGAAAATGGGAAGAAGTAGATACAGACCAAACAGGGATTACAGGCTGGGTGATGAGAAAATTAAAGAGACCAATGAGGAGAAAGACTTAGGAGTAACCGTGCAAAACACTTTGTCACCGGAGAAACACATTAACAAGATTTTTTGGAAAACATATAACATGCTTCAAAATATTGGCCTTGCATTCCACTACCTAGATGAAGGAATGATGAAGAAGATATTATGTACCTTAATGAGACCCCAGTTAGAATATGCAGCTTGTGTCTGAAGAAAAATGTGAAGAAGGTAGAAAGGGTACAGAGGCTGGCAACAAGGATGGTACCAGGACTCAGGGAGTTAGACTATGAGGAAAGACTGAGGAAGCTGGGGCTGACCACATTAGAAGAGAGAAGAACAAGAGGAGATGTGATAACTATGTATAAATTGGTGAACAAGATTGACATACTGAACAGAGAGTTGATAAAGGTGACCACAAGTAATCAGGTCCGAGGACATGGAAAAAAGCTAATAAAAGACATCTGTCTAAATGACGTGAGAAAATACAGTTTCCTGCATTGTAGCATTGATAAGTGGAATAAACTGAGCAGTGTGTCAATCAGATGAGAGATATGACAGGAATGGACAAGGAGACAGGACACAGAGAGCTTAGCTCAGGCCCTGTAATACACAAATAGGTAAATACAAATAGGTAAATACACACACACACTGTGCAAAGTTATAAAACAAAAAGAGGATTGTGAAATACTGCAGAAAGACTTAAATAAGATTTGGAAATGGAGTAAAAAATGGGAGATGGAATTCAATGTGGACAAAAGCTATATCATGGAAATGGGAAAAAGTGAAAGACGACCAGTGGGAATCTATAAGATGGGAGATGGAGTAGAACTAGAAAAAGTAAAAAAGGAAAAGGACTTGGGAGTGAAAATGGTAGAAAACAATCAACCAGTAAGCCATATTGATAGAATTTTCAGAGAGACATATAATTTGCTAAGGAATATTGGATTAGCATTTTACTACATGGACATAGAAATGATGAAGAAATTCATAAGTACTAAAATAAGATCTAGATTGAAATATGCAGGAGTTGTGTGGGCGCCCCATAAAAGAAACACATAAAGAAATTGGAGAGACTACAAAAAATGGCTACAAGAATGGTTCCAGAATTTAAAGGGATGACATATGAGGAGAGACTAAAAGCTATGGATCTACCAACCCTGGAACAGAGAAGAGAGAGAGGGGATATGATACAAATTTATAAATTGATTGATGGAATGAATCAAGTGGATAATGAGAAACTAATCCTGAGAGAAGAATATGACATTAGAAGCACAAGATCGCATAGTAAGAAACTGAAGAAGGGAAGATGTCTGAGAGATGTTAAAAAATATAGTTTCCCGCAAAGATGTGTTGAGACTTGGAACAGTTTGAGTGAGGAAGTGGTGTCAGCAACGAGTGTGCATAGTTTTAAAGAGAAATTGGATAAGTGTAGATATGGAGACGCGGCCACACGAGCATAAAGCCCAGGCCCTGTAAAACTACAACTAGGTAAATACAACTAGGTAAATACACACAACTAAAGTACCTAACATATGAAAAAAGGCTGAAGGAAATTGGATTGCCAACCTTACAAGATAGAAGGGAACAAGGAGACCTAATAACAATGTACAAGATAGTCAATGGCATCGAAAAGATAGACAAAGAAGACCTGGTGCTGGTGACAGAAGAAGACAGAAGGACAAGAGGACATGTAAAGATGATTAGGATGAGGCAGTGTGTGAAAGACATTGGAAAATACAGTTTCCACATAGAATGGTGGAAAAGTGGAATGCATTGAGTAATGAAATTGTTATAGCACATAATGTGCATAACTTTAAAGAAAATGGAGACAGGAAACTATGAGCCCCACTCAAACCCTGTACAATACAACTAGGTAAATACACACACACACACACAGTGTAACCTACACCAGAGCTTTTGTTTTTGCCTCTGTCTCAAACGGTCTGTGTGTGTATTTACCTAGTTGTATATTACAGGGTTCGAGTGGAGCTCATAGTGACTTGTCACTATCACCTGATGGAGGATGGAGATAGACAAACAAGAGGACATTCCAAGATCACAAAAGGTTAGTGTCAGAGGAACATTATGAAGTTCAGTTTCCACATAGGATGGTGGACATCTGGAATGGATTGAGCAAAGAGATTGTAACAGCAGAAAGTATGCACAAATTCAAGGAAAAGTTGGATAAATGTAGATATGGAGACAGGTCACTATGAGTCTCACTCAAACCTTGTTATTTACAACTAGGTAAATACATAAATCTGTTTGCAGACAATGGGAAACTGTGCAAAGTTGTAAAGCAAAAAGAAGATTGTGAAATACTGCAAGAAGACCTAAATAAGATCTGGGAATGGAGTAAAAAGTGGGAGATGGAATTCAATGTGGACAAAAGCCATGTCATGGAAATGGGAAAGAGTGAAAGACGACCAGTGGGAATCTATAAGATGAGAGATGGAGTAGAACTGGAGAAAGTAAAAAAGGAAAAGGATTTGGGAGTGACGATGGAAGAAAATAATCAACTGGCAAGCCATATTGATAGAATTTTCAGAGAGACATACAATTTGTTAAGGAATATTGGAAAAACATTTCACTACATGGACAAAGAAATGATGAAGAAACTGATAAGTATTATAATAAGACCCAGATTGGAATATGCAGGAGTAGTGTGGACCCCTCACAAAAAGAAACACATAAGAAAGCTGGAGAGACTACAAAAAAATGGCTACAAGAATGGTCCCAGAACTTGAAGGGATGACATAAGAGAGACTAAAGGCTTTGGATCTTCCAACATTGGAGCAGAGAAGGGAGAGAGGGGATCTCATACAAGTTTATAAATTGATAAACAGAATGGACCAAGTGGACAATGAGTATCTGATCCTGAGAAAAGACTATGCCAGTCGAAGCACAAGATCGCATAGTAAGAAGCTGAGGAAGGAAGATGTGTAAGAGATATTAAAATATATAGTTTCCCGCAAAGATGTATTGAGGCGTGGAACAGTTTGAATGAAGAAGTAGTGTCTGCAATGAGTGTCCACACTTTTAAAGTAAGATTGGATAAGTGTAGATATGGAGATGGGGCCACACGAGCATAAAGCCCAGGCCCTGTAAAACTACAACTAGGTAAAATACAACTAGGTAAATACACACACACACACACACACACACACACACACACACACACAGCAGGGAAATGACTATAATAGTTGGCAGTAAAAAGATACTAGAAATTAATATATTAGAGTAAGGAGAGAAGAAGAAAGAAAGTTTGAGAACGATATAGTAGATAAAAGCAAGGATGAACCAAAACTTTTCTACAAGTTTATAAATGGCAAAACAAAGAATAAGAAAACAATTGAAAAAATTATTAAAGAAGGAAAGACGTATCAAACAGAGAAAGAAATGTGTGAAATAATGAATGAGAGCTTCAAAACGGTATTCACGGAAGAAGATGACTTCACAAGGTTGCCAAGGATTATAGGAAATTGCACTTCATAAGGAGGATATTGGAAGATTACTGGACAAGTTGGAAGTCAGAAAAGCAATGGGGCCAGATGGTGTATCAGGTGGGTGTTAAAAGAATGTAAAGAGCAATTACTGGAGCCAATTGGGAAATAATTAAAAGTTCAATAAATGAAGGGAAAGTTCCACGAGTGGAAGAGACCCAATGTAGTACCGATATTTAAAGGAGGAAAGGCAACTGAACCACTAAACTACAGACCAGTGTCACTTACAAGTGTTGTAGGGAAGTTATGTGAAATAATTATCAAAGAAAAATGAGTTAAATTTCTAGAAGAGGAGCAAGTCATATCAAACAGACAATTTGGGTTCAGGACAGGGTGGTCATATGTATCAAACTTATTAAGCTTCTACTCCAGGGTTATTGCAAGACTTGAAAACAGAGATGGATGGGTTGACACAGTATACCTGGACATTAAAAAGGCATTTGATAAAGTCCCTCACGGAAGACTTCTTTGGAAATTAGAGAACATGGGAGGAATGCGTGGAACCTTGCTCGAATGGACAAGAGATTATTTGAAGGATAGATAAATGAGAACTGTGATCAGAGATACATACTCATCTTGGAGTAAAGTAACTAGCAGGGTGCCACAAGGGTCAGTGTTAGCCCCCATTATGTTTCAAGTTTATGTAAACGACATTCACATTGGGGTGAATAGCTATATGAATTTATTCGCTGATGATGCAAAGTTGCTAAAAGTTATCAAAACCAGAGAGGACAGTCTACTGCTACAGAAAGATTTAAACAAGATCTATGAATGGAGCAAGAAGTGGAAATTGGAGTTTAATGCCAAGAAATGTCACATTATAGAACTAGGAAAGAGTAAGAGAACAGCAGTATGGAACTATCTGATGGGAGAGGAGCAAATAACGAAGACTAAAGAGGCAAAAGATCTTGGAGTGATCATACAAGAAAATCTGAGCCCTGATAAACACATAAACAAGATATTTGGACTATCATATAGGATGTTGACTAATATAGGAGTGGCATTTCATTACATGGATAAAGATATGATGAAAAAAATCATCACAAGCAGGATACGCCCAAGGCTGGAATATGCAGCAGTGGTGTGGTCTCCCAGCTCTAAAAAGGATATAAAAAAATTGGAAAGGATACAGAAGATTGCTACAAAGATGGTGCCAGAATTAAAGGAACTCACATATGAAGAAAGACTGAAAGAAATGGGACTGCCAACCTTACAAGATAGAAGAGAACGCGGGAACCTAATAACAATGTATAAGACAGTAAATGATATTGAAAAGATAGACAAGGAAGACCTGGTGATATTGGCGGAAGAGGATGGAAGGACAAGAGGACATGAAAAGAAGATCAGGATGAGGCAGTGTGAAGGATGTTGGAAAATACAGTTTTCCACACAAACGGTGGAAAAATGGAATGCATTGGACAATGGAATTGTTGCAGCACATAGTGTGCATAACTTTAAAGAAAAATTAGATAAATGGATATATGGAGACAGGACACTATGAGCCTTGCTAGAACCCTGTACAATACAACTAGGTAAATACACACACACACACACACACACACACACACACACACACACACACAGTATCACTGGGGAAGAGGGTGCTAATTTTAGTTTCCTGTCTCCAAAATTGTGATATATTACTGTGGTGAAACAGTATAAACAAACAATGGAAGACGATACTAGTGTGGACGGTACACCTGATAGTGTAAACAAAAACAATGGTGCGAGAGCCAGAAGCGAGGCTAGCAGGATAATTGAGACTGCTGGAGCTGAGGCAACTGGGAGAGTTTCGTGGTGCAAGGAAGTTCTCAGGCTTTAGAGAGGAAAAGACCAACATGAAAATAATAATAGCAATAGAAGAAGAAGTTAGGTGTCTTAGGGAAATGCTAGCCAGAATACTGGAGAAACAAGATCACCTGTTCAAAGAAAATTGAGGGCTGAAAGCGAAATGTAGTAGATTGGAGGATGCAATGATGGTGAACAAAGAAAAAATAGTAACACTGGAAGGAATAAAAAAGGAAAGCGATGCCCATAAGGAAAACTGCAAAAGTTATGAAGCGGCATTGGAAGGACCAAGAGAATAGGTGGTTGCTAAGGCAAAGGAACAATGAATGAAACAAAACATATATTAACAATATACAAGAGGGTTTGAGTAGCTACATAAAATTTTTAGAGTAATAAGGAACATCAAGAACTGTATGGAATTGCAGAAAGATATTGACAAAATCTGGCAATGGAGCCAGAATTGGAAATTTTTATTTAATACCAGGAAATGCCATCTAATGAAATCGGTAAACGTAATAGAAGACCTACATGGGAATATAAAATGGGAGAAGAGATTATAATGAAAAGAAGTGAAGAGAAAGACCTGGGAGTGATTATACAAGACATCCTGACTCCAGAAAGACACATAAATGGGTTATTCGCTTCAACATACAGGAGGCTAACAAATAGCAGGATGGTGTTCAATTACATGGATAAGAGTATGATGAAAAGATCATAATCACTATGATAAAATCTAGACTAAAATATGCAGCACTGGTATGGTCACCATACTGACAGAAGGACATCAGGAAACTAGAAAGAATCCAAAGGACCGCTACAAAGATGGTGCCAGAAATAAAGGATCTTCCCTATGATGAAAGATTGAAGGAAATGGAATTACCAACTTTGAAGGATAGGTGGGAAAGAGGAGATCTAATAATGATGCATAAGTTAGTAAACTGTATGGAAAAGAAAGATAGACAAGACCTGGTATCACTGATGGAGGATGGAGATAGGTGAACATGAGGACACTCCCACAAAATCATGAAAAATCAGTGTTTGAGGGACATTGAAAAGTTTATTTTTCCACATTGGATGGTGGACATCTGGAATGGATTGACTGAAGAGATTGTAGTAGCAGGAAGTGTGCACAAATCTAAGGAAAAGTTGGATAAAAGTAATATGGAGACAGGTCACTATGAGCTCCGCTCAAACCCTGTAAAATACAACTAGATAAACTAAGTACACGTCTTGACCCTCAAAATAACAGACAAATGCATGCACGACCCTGTCCGTAGATTGCAAAAATCTGTTCTTTGCAAAAAGTACGTAAAAAACTGTATAAAATATACGTAAAATACGTAAAATGTTCTAATTTTCATATTAGTTCAAGCTTAGCAGCCACTGGAAGAGCCTTTCGATTATGCTTCACTGGTTTACTAGGTTTAGGAGGCATCTTGGATAGGTTAAGCACTCGTGGGAAGGATACAAATGCATAAAAAAGCCGTGGTAAGCACTGGACAAAGTTCGCTGTTGGTTGAAAACGCACGGACTGAAGATTAAATAAGGCGGCCAACACCTGATGACGCGACCGATCTGCCACCTACCAGACAATAATTTGCCGGGAACGGACAATCGCGCGCATTTTAATATTCATCCGTAGATTAAACCAGACTCCAGAATTTGTCCGTAGTTTCTGAAATCTGTTGATGAAAGGTCCGTTGTTTCGAGGGTCGAGTGTACAGTGAAGATATCTTAAAATATCTTAAAAGGATACAAGCTACATTATGGAACTAATTAATCTGCAACCCAAGACACAACTGTACTCACCTGGCCTCACCCTTGTGCCTGCGATTGTTTACAGAGTTATGGCGAGAACGAGGTTTGGGCGAGCACTGTCTGTGATTGGCCTGTAGATCAACCAAAGTAGAACAAAATAATTAAAAAGTAGGAAATATTATGTCATATTTAACACTAAAGTCACTATGCACATAAAAAAAGTCTTATACTGTAATGACTACATATTCAGAGTCCATGTTCAATAACATGTGAGGTGGGCATTAGTGAAATGTGTTATAACAGAGTGATGTACGTAACATTCATTCAAAGAGTTCATGGCTTAAGTCTCCTTTCCTTTCACATAGCTCAACTGGTGACTATCACTAGTAACTACTACTAGTTACTTCTCATAGTTTATAATGGAGCCTTTCATTTGAGGCTACCATAGTGGGACAGGAAGATAACTTTCACTGATGATTCCCTTTTGCTTACAGTTACTTGACCATTTCATATGATGATAACAATGGTGATCACAAGTGGCATAATGTGAAACAGGCCTAAAACCAAAAGAAAGGCACATGATTTTCACAAGTCCCTTCAGTTAGTCTCATTCCTCTCAGTCACCTGATTCCTCTGCAGCTCCGAGGCACGATGCTTTCTCTTGACCAATCTCTTGGTGCCAGGAAACAGTTCGGCATCAGATTCGCCATCAGTGGGAAGGCTGTTCTCACTTGAAGACTGTGCCTGCAATACATCCAACCAGGAATACTCTCTAATAACACTTTTGTAGCATATTAATAACTTTTAGTAAAGTATGGATTGCAAAATAAAAAGATGCCAGAACGTTTTTTTCTATGATATAGAATGAATTTTTCTGTGGTATCATGGTATGCAATCTTACTGATAAGTATAAGAGAGGACAATGATATGCACTATACATCTCAAGAAGCTCTGTACACTTGTTAATGGTATAATACAGTAATAGAGAAACATGAGCACAAAAAATAACATTTAACAAATCTGTTTTACTAAAAAGAGTAACATCATCAGTAAAAAATAAAGTTTGTTGCATTGGACTATAATAAATCCTTCTTATAGATAAACTTCTTTTATTTACAATGGCTTGGCTAACTAACTGCTACGTTTCAGTGTAAATACTTCCTCCACCTCGACACACACACACACACACACACACACACACACACACACACACACACACACACACACCTAATGGTTTGCACACTCGACTCACAATCGAGAGGGCCGGGTTCGAGTCCCGGTAAGCGGCGAGGCAAACGGGCAAGCCTCTTAATGTGTGGCCCCTGTTCACCTAGCAGTAAATAGGTACAGGATGTAACTCGAGGGGTTGCGGCCTTGCTTTCCCGGTGTGTGTTGTGTGTTGATGTGGTCTCAGTCCTACCCGAAGATCGGTCTATGAGCTCTGAGCTCACTCCGTAATGGGGAAGACTGGCTGGGTGACCAGCAGGCGACCGAGGTGAATTACACACACACACACACACACACACACACACACACACACTAGCATATCAACTATCCACTGTCTGTCTCTTGTCTTGAGATCATCTTGTAATTCAATGATTATCTATTAACACAATGAGCATCCCTTTAACTTCAAGATAACAGTACATGATTGTATTGTGACAATGACATTCTTATTTTTATTCTATGAGATTCATAAAGCAGTGAAATAGTCATGTTCATTAGATACATTTATAATAAGACAATGAATACATGGAATGTTTTGATAATTTAGTCTGTTACAAATCATGTTCCTTTTTCATTCTTGATTAATTGAAGAACAGTTCCCATAAGTTACTGGACATGATAGATTTACATTTTTTTTATTATTCACTATTTTGCTTTAATTATCATGTTCATCAATTAAAATTTAATAGTACAGTTTCACCTAGTAAGCGACCTATCCCTTTCCTCACACATCCCAGTACTCCAAGGCAGTCACCATTCGAGCACTCATGCCTATCCTCCATACATCCCTATCATGCTGATCCACATTCCTGTTGCATCTAGCTTTCTTCACAGTCTTCATCTATCCCATTTATGATTTTCATTTTGGCTTTTCACTTGCCACACATCTAATTGTTTTGATTAATTGCTCTTCTTCCAACCAGCCAAGGTAACACTCCCAACTCTATGCGATCAGTTAATTCTTTCCTAATACCGGTTCTTCATATTTTCTCATTCCTCACTCACTTTATTCAATGTTTACTCCATACATAATCCTTAAACATGAAACAATAGGTTCTGAATAAAAAAGAATTCCAAGATAGTGTTTTTAAAAGTTACTACATACTTATTTCAACCAATCAAAGACCACTAAACCATTACACAGCATGATCACACTATGTAAATGTCATAAACACCACTATCCCAACATAAAGCTCACCCCATCATTAGCAGACAGGGAGGCACTGGCATCAGCAAGGTAATGTTGGCAGCGTGCCTCACTGGTGCTCGCCTCACTGAAGTCTGTGATGGGTGTGATTGGGGAGCAGTCTTCCAGTGGAGCCTCTGCACACGGACTGTCCGGCCCAAAATACTTCCCCTGTAATAGTTATACATGGTTGAAATATGGACTTCTGTGTGTGCATATGTATTCACCTAGTTGTATTCACCTAGTTGTAATTTTACAGGGCCTGGGTATCATACTCGTGTGGCCCCGTCTCCATATCTACACACATCCAACTTTCCTTTAAAACTATGCACACTCCTCGCTGACACCACCTCCTCACTCAAACCATTCCACACCTCCACACATCTTTGTGGGAAACTATATTTCTTCACATCCTTCAAGCATATTCCCTTGGCTATCTTTTTACTATGCGATCTTGTAGTTCTATTTAAGTTTTCCTCTCTCAACATCATTTGCTCATTATCCACTTCATCCAGTCCGTTCAACAGTTTATAAACCTGTATTAAATCTCCTCTTTCTCTTCTTTGTTCCAAGGTAAGCAAATTAATTTCTTTTAATCTCTCCTCATAGGTCATTTCTGCCAATTCCGGAACCATTTTTGTTGCCATTCTCTGCAATCTCTCCAACTTCCTTATATGCTTCTTTTATAAGGGGACCAAACCACTCCAGCATATTCCAATCTTGGTCTAATTACCGTACTAATTAATTTCTTCATCATATCTTTATCCATATAATGGAAGGCTAATCCAATATTTTTATCAAATTATACGTTTCTCCAAACATCTTATCAATATGAGCCTCAAACTGCCCATGGTCTTGTATTATCACTCCCAAATCCTTTTCCTTTTCCACCTTTTTCAACACTACTTCTTCAACCATCTTATATGACCCTCTTGGCCGTCTTCCACTCTTCCCCATCTCCATCACATGACTTTTGCTCAGATTAAATTCCATTTGCCACCTCTTGCTCCACTCCCAAATCTTATCCAGGTCTGCCTGTAAAATTTCACAATCTTCTTCACTCTTCACACACCTACACAACTTCGCATCATCCGCAAACAAATTAATATAACTGTTTACTCCCTCTGGCATGTCATTAATATATACAAGGAAAAGTATTGGTGCCAGCACTGAGCCTTGTGGGACTCCACTCTCCACCACCAACCAGTCCGACTTTGCATCCCTTATTACCGTTCTCATCTCCCTCCATCTCAAGTAGTTTTCCATCCACTTTAACACTTTTCCTTTCAGTCCTCCATAAATGTGTATGTGTGTGTGTGTGTGTGTGTGTGTTATTAATATATTTTTTATAGGGCTAGGTTAGATCTATGATGTTAGTTGTTTTTTGTACAAATCAACAACCTCTTCTTCTTCATATATATATATATATATATATATATATATATATATATATATATATATATATATATATATATATATATATATACCAGTAGAGTAAATCCTCAATATAGCAAACCAACTGAGGGGAGTCACCACTGATGTTAAACGCAAAGATGAAAAAAAAGAACACTGAAATTCATGTGGTATATCAGGAGAAACTGAATATACAAAAATTAACCTCAAATAATATGAATTTTGGTAACTCTTAAATTATATGTAAATTATACAGCACTTTGTTTTGGTACAAATAAAACAAAAAATTTTACAGAATTTTTTCTTTACTGTGCTCCAGTAAATAACAATACATAAACAATCAAACATAAGAGTTAACAAACATACATGTTAAGCAAAGATACACCCATATATATGAACATAACAATCTTCAACTTCAACTGCCATTATGAAACTGAAGTAAAGGCAGTGTGAGTGTGAGTGTGTGTGTATTTACCGAGTTGTATTTATCTAGTTCTAACATACAGGATAAAGAGATATACTTGTGCTGTCCTGTCTCCATATCTATGCAAATCCAACATTTCTTTGAACTTATTTATTTTCCTTGCTTTAACAACTCTTATCTAAACTGTTCCACACCTCTACACATCTTTGTGAAAAGCTGAACTTCTTGGTATCTCTCCTGCAGTTGTCCTTTCTTAATTTCTTTCTATGTCCTGTTGTGTCACTGGTGTCCCAGATTAGTAAGTCTTCTCTATCTAATTTTTCCAGTCCATTCATTGTTCTGTACACTGCTATCAGATCTCCTCTTTCCTTTCTCTGTTCTAAGCTTGTAAGACCTAGTATTCATACCCTTTCTTCCTATGACCGTTCGCTTAAACTTAGGAAAAGCTTTGTTGCTGCCATCTGTATTCTCTTTAGTTTCTTTATGTGTTCCTTTTTGTTCAGTGACCATACTGTTGCTGCATATTCTAATTTTAGGCATATTAAAGTCATTAACAGTTTTCTTTATCATATCTTTGTCTATGTAAGTGGATGCCACCTTTATATTTCTCAAAAGTTCAAAGGCATTTCCTGTAATTTTATCTATGTGCTTTTCTTGTGACAAGTTATCCACAATGGTTACTCCTAGGTGTTTTTTTTCAGACTTCTTCTTAACTTCTTCATTCCCCATTGAGTAAACTCCCTTCAGCCTTCTTTTGCTCATTCTAAATTCTAATATGCTGCACTTTTTTGTATTAAGTTCCTTTTGCCATATGAGTGACCATTCTGATATTTTACTCAAGTCTTGTTGTACTGCCTCACAATCTTCTTTTCTATTCACTCTCCTCATTAATTTAACATCTGCAAACAGACTGATGTAACTGTCTATATTTTCTGGTACATCGTTCATATATACCGCAAACATTACTGGTGCTAATACCAACCCCCTGTGGAACTACACTTAAGACTTTTTTCCAGGTCAATTTTTTATCTTATAATTGTTCTCATTTCTCTGTCTTTTAGAAAGTCAGCCATCCATTTCAGAAGTCCTCCCTTTAGTTAGTTCTCCATTTTGTGATTGTATCGCTTTGAAGCTATGCCATTTGTTGGGTGGTTTAAAGTTAACTACATGTCACCATGATACCCAAGTTATAGGTGGTTACACCAGAGATATGCTTGGGTAGTGATATAGGCCCTAATGTGGGTAGGACTATAAATAAAATTGCCTGCGCCACTAATGGGTGGAAGCTGAACAGCACTTCCAACATACGTATACTCTTTAAATATGCCTACAGGCACTATAGGCCATAGAAAAAAAAAACAAAAAAATTTACCTAGTTGTGTTGTACAGGGATCAAGTGGGGCTACTAGTGTCCTGTCTTCATATCTACATATATCTGATTTTCTTTAAAACTATGCGCATTATGTGCTCTAACAACTTAATCACTCAATGTATTCCACTTTTCTACCGTTCTATTGGAAAATTGTATTTTCCCATATCCTTCACACACTACCTCTTCCTAATCTTCTTTACATGTCCTATTGTCCTTCTATATCATTCTGTCAGCAGCACCATGTCTTCCTTGTCTATCTTTTCAATGCTATTTACTATTTTACACAATGTTATTAGGTCTCCTCTTTCTCTTCTATCTTGTAGCGTCGCCAGTCCCATTTCCTTCAACCTTTCTTCATATGTTAGGTCATTAAGTTCCGGCACCATCTTTGTTGCTATTTTCTGGATTAGTTCTAATCTTCTTATGTCCTTTTTCAAGCTCGGAGGCCACACCACTGTTGCATATTCCAGTTTTGAACGTATCATGCTTGTGATAATTCTTTTCATCATATCTTGGTCCAAGTACTGAAATGCCACTCTACTATTAGTCAGCATTTTATCATTATACAATGATCCAAATATCTTATGTGTTTGTCAGGATTCAGAATTTTTTGTATAACCACTCCCAGATCTTTTTTCCTCTCCAGTCTTCATTATTTATTACTCTCCCATCAAATAGTTCCATACTGGTCTTCTCTTACTCTTTCCTAATTCCATTACATGACATTTCTTGACATTGAATTCTAACTTCCACTTTTACTCCACTCATAAATTTTGTTTATATCTTCCTGCAGCAGCAAACAGTCATCTTGTTTCTTGATGACTCTTAGCAATTTTGCATCATCAGCAAATATAACTGGTCAGTCCATTCTGTATTTCGTTTACATATACTGTACCTGGAACATAATGGGGAGGTAACATTGACCCTTGTGGCACTCCAATTGTTACTTTACTCCAAGATGAGTATGTATCTCTGATAACAGTTCTCATCTCTCTGTCCTTCAAGTAATCTCTCATCCAATCTAACATAATTCCTCTCAGTCCTCCTATGTTCTCTAACTTCCAAAGTAGTCTACTATGAGGAACTTTATCAAAAGCCTTTTTTATGTCTGGGTATACAGTGTCCACCCATCCATCTCTGCTCTTTGTAGCGGTCATTTAGATTCTTTCTATTCTCTTGATGTTTTGCTGCTGCATATTCTAGTCTAGGTCTTATCACAGTGGTTATGATTTTTTTCATCATACTCTTGTCCATTTCATGAAATGCCATCCTGATATTAGTTAGTGTCCTGTATGTTGAAGCAAATAACCTATTTATGTGTCTTTCTGGAGTCAGGGTGTCTTGTATAATCACTCCCATGTCTGTCTCTTCACTACTTTTCATTATAATGTCTTCTCCCATTTTGTATTCCCATGCAGGTCTTCCATTACTTTTACCCATTTCCATTACATGCCATTTCCTGGTACAAAATTCTAATTTCATCTCGTGGCTCCACTTCCAGATCTTGTTAATATCTTTCTGCAATTCCCTACAGTCTTCAATGTTCCTTACCACTCTCAGATCCAACATGTACATGTTGGATAGTGTTCATATTTTGAATAGAATAGTGCTCATATTTTGAATCTGACTGTTTAGCATGGCTTAGCAAAGTACCAATATCAAGAGCAAGGACACAATGAAAGAAGTTAAGGGTGCCAAAGGAGTGACTATGATCACCAAACAAAGACCACAGATATTAGAGGTTGAAAAGCAGTTACTCATTTGGATAAACAGAAAGCAGTTGGCCAGCAACAGTATTTTTGAGAATATAATTTGTGAGAAATAGAGGCATTTGCATCAAGATTTGCTCATGGGAAATCTAGATACAAGTTCCAAGACTGATGTGTTGCTCATGGGAAATCTAAATACAAGTTCCAAGACTGATGTGTTGCTCATGGGAAGTCTAGATACAAGTTCCAAGACTGATGTGTTTAAGGTTACCCAAGGCTGGTTTGAAAAGTTTAAAAAGCAAAGTAGAATTCATAGTGTGGTTCATCAGGGAGAAGCTTCAAGTCCAAACATTAAAAATGAGGTTTGGGATGTATATATATCATAGACGGGTGGGTGCTCTCAAAATTAAGTTCTGCTCACGCACCTCTGCTCTTTCAGGCTAGACCCTTCCGCTATCGCTCATCCACTCATATTTTAGGGAGTTTCCGAAATGCTGGCGTTCGAGCTCTCCGTTTGCACTTTCACTTCTGCTCAAGTTTCCACTCTCCACTCACACTTCTACTCTCTGCTCTCACTTGCACTCTCCGCTTGCACTAGCATTTTCGCTTGCACAAGCACTCTCCGCTCGCACTCAAGCTCTTCACTCTGACCTGCACTTGCGCTCAAGCTTGCACTCTTCACTCGTACTTCCCATTTGCACTTCCCGCTCACACTGTACCACTTGCATATGTGCATACATATACTGTATATGTATATATATATATATATATATATATATATATATATATATATATATATATATATATATATATATATATATATATATATATATATATATATATATATATATATATATATATATATATATATATATATATATATATATATATATATATACTAGTAGTAGTAGTAGTAGAACATTAATAATATAATAAAGACAATGATGATAACGATAAAAACAATAATAATAATAACAATGATAGTAATGATAATAATAATAATAATGGCAAATATGATAATGATTATAAATATTATTATCAATATTATTATTATTATTATTATTATTATTATTATTATTATTATTATTATTATTATTATTATTAGTAGTAGTAGTAGTAGTAGTAGTAGTAGTAGTAGTAGTAGTAGTAGCAGCAGTAGTAGTAGTAATATCATTATTATTATTATTATTATTATTATTATTATTATTATTATTATTATTATTATTATCATTATTACTATTATTATTATGGGTTCTAAAAGAAAAATTCTCAGAGAGAGAGAGAGAGAGAGAGAGAGAGAGAGAGATAGTAGTAGTAGTAGTAGTAGTAGTAGTAGTAGTAGTATCATTATTACTAGTAGTAGTAGTAGTAGTAGTATCATTATTATTACTAGTAGTAGTAGTTGTAGTAGTAGTAGTAGTATCATTATTACTAGTAGTAGTAGTAGTAGTAGTAGTAGTAGTAGTAGTAGTATAGTAGTAGTAGTAGTAGTAGTAGTAGTAGTAGTAGTAGTAGTATCATTATTATTATTATTATTATTATGGGTTCTAAAATGAAAAATTCCCAAGAGAGAGAGAGAGAGAGAGAGAGAGAGAGAGAGAGAGAGAGAGAGGTGGTAGTAGTAGTAGTAGTAGTAGTAGTAGTAGTAGTAGTAGTAGTAGTAGTAGTAAATATGACGATTATGAGAGTAATATTGTTATTATTATTAGAAGTAGTAAAAGTAGTAGTAGTAGTAACAGTAGTAATAGAAACACCAACAATAGCAGCAGTAGCAGCAGTAGTACTACTACAACTAAAAGCTGTAGTAGTAGTAGAAGTAGTAGTAGTAGTAGTAGTAGTAGTACTAGTAGTAGTAGTAACAGAGTAGTAGTAGTAGTAGTAGTAGTAGTAGTAGTAGTAGTAGTAGTAGTAGTAGTAGTTATTATTATTACTACCATTATTATTATTAGTAGTAGTAGTAGTTGTAGTAGTAGTAGTAGTAGTATACAACTAGAGAAACAACTAGGTAAACACACACACACACACACACACACACTTATTATTTCTTCTTCAGACAAAAGCAATTTTCACCACTACAACTAATAGTCACACATTTTCAATGTTTCTGTTGCAGCCTCTCCTGCGTCTGTCATGGTCCGCCAAGGGTCATGACTGAAGCACAAACTAGCCATGTAAACCCCATGCCGTATGTGACCTACTTAAACTACTCGGAGCCCCGCCATGCAGGGACAAGGCAGGAAGTCACACGGAGTTAGAGTTAGATAGTTATATGTACAAAAGAGGAAGAGGACAATGGTACTGACCAGCACCACTCGCCGCACGTATTCCCGCGACAGGTCAAGCAGCAGCTGTAAATAAGACTTTTATAAGTCACACTCACACTCACTATAGTCACACACCTCGGCTCCTCAATATCATAGGTAGTGGCAAATCTACTCTGTCTTTAACCAGCTGCATTATCGTTGTTATTAAATCATTTATCTATTTAAAGAAACATTTTGCACCACAGCCTATGTGCGTTAGAAACGATGTAATGACCTTTGTTCTTTTATTAGTCTAACTTCTGAACGGTTACCGGTATCAAGTTATTGTTGCGGTGGCCACGGTTGAGGACGTAACATTATGATGAAGATGTCCTGTTTCATCATTAATAACACCACAAGACAGTGTAGTGCTCTGTGAGTTAGCAATTATGCGATTTAAAGTTTGAGCCGCATAGAAGCTTGAAGTCACGGTCTAGCTATTACAAGGTCTTTCAAACAACGCCAATCAGAATCGCGTATCTCTGACGTCAGCTTCTAACGATCTGAAAAATAGTGAAGGCTACATGGAGCGTTTTGAACCACCCTTGGATTCAATATCTATCTCCAGCACGTGCCTTTAGTGAATCGCCACTACATGGCAGCCTCGTTCCTACTTGAAATTGAAGGATCTGAACACAGGTCTGCCATTACCTAGCTGCCTTCCATACCAGCCCCATTTATATTCTAGTCTTATCCAGGCCAGAATCTGTCCTCTTATCAGGTATCGTACGTTAGAAACATTTGTGCATTATTAAGAATTGTTAGTGTAAAACTGATTGTAGGACCCTAGTGAAATGGCAGAAATGCAATAACATGTTTTGTTTTTCACCAGAGAGCAAAACATGCGGGGAGATAACTTATAGTGCCAAGCCTATGGTCTATACTCTATAAGCTAGGTGTTTGGATAGGGGTTTCACTCATTGTTGAGGTCAATTTGACCCTCCTTGGGAGGTAGTGTTGTGAAGGGAGTGGTGCATCAGGTTGGGTGATACCAAATAGGTTGTTAGGCTAACGGCATATTGTGTAATTTGATGTGGGCTGTCGGGGTGCCGTGACATATCAGCCCCCTTTGTGTGTAAGTGATCTGTGGAAATAAATGTAACGCATCAGTAATAAGTGTGTGTTAGTGTTCCTGGGTCCCAGGGTTGCGTTGTGCTCCATCAGCTTATACTCAAGCTGAGTCTCCGAATTAGCCAGTGACTGTTCGCACAGATATGTTATCACTCCTATAGTTGGTCAAACCGCTACAACTACAAGTTGAGCGGGCCACGGTCCTCAGATTGCTGTAGAACGTTCACTGATGTACGATGATTATCGTACAAGTAGGCCTACAGTAATTAAGCATACTGTAAGATAAAAAAAAAAAAAAAAAAAAAAAAATGTAGCGTATATGATGATCTGCAGATTTGTACAGTAAAGGTGAGTTTCACACATGCTAATTTGCGACAGAAATTTTACGTTGGTTGAGTTTCCGACTCAAAATCGGTGCCTAGCGACTGGAGAAACTAGTCGCAAAATAAGACCAACATGGTGGTCTTGTTAGTTGATTTGCGACTTTATTTATGTTGTAACGTCACGAAATAATCATCGAAAATGCTAGAGAAGATGATGTTAGAGTTGGTGAGGGAAAAAGATCACCTCTGGGACCCCAGAAATAAATTATAGGTCATACCAACTGGAGCGTCATATACCACTCGAGTGTCATACCAACTCGAGCGTCAGCGCTACCAATCTTTTTCCTCCAAAAAATTACCCAGATTGATGGCCCCTAATTGATGGTATAATAGGTTATGCCATTTTCATCGTAAATTAATATTTTTCAAGTTATGATTTTTTTTCAACTATCTACCTACAATTTATGCCCATTAACTGATGGTATAATAGGCTATGCCCTTTCTGTCGCAAATTAATGTTTTGCAAGTTAGACTTTTCAACTACTTTACAACTTAGAATCCTACATGTCCATTGAGTCGCCAGCAATTATTAGGGATTCTTTGTTGTCATACGTTGAGTAATTTTTCAGTTTCTTTCCTTTCCTTATTTCATTCCTTGTCATTTACACTGGAATATACTAATGATAGTTTCAACTTCCATCCATCTATTTTTCCTTTTACATATCGTATATCTTTATTTCTTGTCTCAATTTTATTTAGAATTATACCAATTGATTTTCCATATAAACAATCAATCTCTCTCTCTCTCTCTCTCTCTCTCTCTCTCTCTCTCTCTCTCTCAGCTTCAATTATGTTGTCTAGGGAATTTTTTTCCCCGCATGTGAACACTGCTCTGTTTAGGAAAAATTCCCTAAATCGTACCATCGTTTTGACGCTCGACCTATCACCAGTGCGTTCGACTTGGCACGCTGGAGTTGGTTCACACTCGGCTCGTCCATAAACCGAGTTATAGAGTAAAAAGAAAAAAAAAAAGCTTGCATAAATCATCGTTCCACGAAATAGCTGCCACTCTACAAAAAACTGTTTCTCTCAATGCAGGATGTTGTTGGAGGTGAGGATTGAAGACTTGTTAGGATGTAATTAATTGCAATTGTGCATAGCCTACTCTTCTTATGATTAACAATTTTTTATGAGAAATGTAGGCTAATTTAGAATGTGGTAGACACTTCTTTCTTTCCTTTTGCTTAGCCAAGGATACATCCACAGGTATTTTCTTTTCAGTGGACCCTTCCGGTACGCCAAAAGAAGACTGAGCAACCACAGCTTCAGCTGGAAGAAGACATCTTGGCAATTAGCTGTTTGTTTACATTCTCTTTCCGTCAAGGTTCTAACTAGTCGATACTTTCTAGTCGCTATGTGTGACACTTTCCGACTAGAAGGGATGAGTCGGAAAATCTAACGACGTAAAATTTCAGTCGCAAAATGGCACCTCCTCATCTGGAGGAGGTAGTAGACACCTACCGAAACGATAATTTACTACCAGCAAGGTCTAATAGCACTAATTAAGAGGCTGCTGTGAACCTCCATTAGAGCTAGTCGTGATCTCGTTGAACGTTTCCCTTTGTTTCTCACAACAAAAGGGGACAGTCACAGCCTGCCCTCTAGAGACAACTCTCCTTCTTCACACAAAACTACATGCACTTATCACACAAACATCCTTCCCTTGAAATTCAAAATAAAAAAAAAATGGCGACTCCAAACCCAGCCTCTGACTTCCCTCCTGGGGAGGGGACCAGAAATGTTCCCAGGTCAGACTCATCTCTTGATAACGACCCCAAAAGTCTTGACACCTCCCTCAACTTTTTCTACATTAACTTCAGCAACATTAGCGGTCTTAGATCTAGTTTTCAATCTGTGGAACAACACCTCTTCTTTTCTAAACCTCATCTTTTCCTCACCGAAACACAGTTGTCTGAGGTAACTACCTTCTCTGTTGCTTCTCTCTTTCTCTATTCTCATTTTCGTTCCAAAACTGGATGTTGTGTCAATGTGCACAACGACTTAACTTGCTCTCATACCACGCTCTCGAATCTTCCGAGTTTTTCACCATTGGCTTCAGCTCATTAGTCATTCTCTAACTTAATTCATCTGTGCTGTCTATCTCTTCCCTAAATCCTCTGACTATAGTAAATTCTTTGATTATTTAACTTCTAAAGTGGAGCACATTCTGTCCCTCTACCCATTCGATGAGATTTCCATTCTTGGAGATTTCAATGTTCACCACCAGCTTTGGCTTCCTCTCCCTTCACTGACCATCCTGGTAAACTAGCCTTCAACTTTGCTATTCTCCATGACATAGAGCAACTGGTGCAACATCCTACTCGTATTCTTGACCGTCTTGGAGATACGTACCCCAACATTCTTGATCTCTTCCTCACCTCTAATCTTTCTGCTTATGCTGTTACCCTATCATCTCCGTTGGGCTCCTCCGATCACAGTCTCATTTCTGTATCTTGTTCTATTTCTCCAATCCCTCCTCAGGATCCCCAAAGTAAAGGTGCCTCTGGCATTTTGCCTGTACCAGTTGGGGGGGATCTGAGGAGGTATTATGCTGATTTTCCCTAGAATGGTCACTGCTTCCGTATCAGAAACCCAACTCTTTGTGCTGAACGCATAACAGAGTGATAGTGTCTGGCATGGAGGCGTACATTCCTCATTCTTTTTCTCAACCTAAAGCTTTTAAACCTTGGGTTAACACAGCCTGTTCTCGTGCTGTACATGATAAAGAGGTTGCCCACAAAAGGTTCTTGAGCCTTCCATCTCCTGAATCTCATGCCTGGAATCATGGTAAGTCTGTTCTTTAACTTGCCAAACACTCCTTCATAAACAGAAAATGTCAAAATCTTTGAAACTCAAACTCTCCTCAACACTTCTGGTATATAGCCAAAAATCTCCAATAACTTCACTTCTTCATCTTTCCCTCCTTTATTTCATCCTGATGGCACTACTGCCATCTCTTCTGTCGCTGAAGCTGAACTCTTCTCTCAAACCTTTGCTAACAATTCCATCTTGGATGATTCTGGGCTTGTCTCTCCCTCTCCTCCCTCTGACTATTTCATATCTTCAATTAAAATTCTTCGTAATGATGTCTTCCATGCCCTCGCTGGCCTAAACCCTCGGAAGGCTTATGGACCTGATGGGGTCCCTCCTATTGTTCTCAGAAACTGTGCTTCCGTGTTTTCACCTTGCCTGGCCAAACTCTTTCAACTTTGTCTATCATCTTCTACCTTTCCTTCTTGTTGGAAGCCTGTTCCTAAAAAGGGTGACCGTTTTAATCCCTCAAACTACCATCCTATAGCTTTAATCTCTTGCTTGTCATAAGTTTTTGAATCTATCCTGAACAGTAAGATTCTTAAACATCTGTCATCTCACAATCCTCAATCTTGTCGCCAGTATGGCATCTGTCAAGGTCGCTCTACTGGTGATCTTCTGACTTTCTTTACTGAGTCTTGGTCATTCTCTTTTAGAGATTTTGGTGAAACTTTTTTGCTGTCGTATTAGACATATCAAAAGCTTTTGATAGAGTCTGGCACACAGCTTTGATTTCCAAACTGCCCTCCTATGGTTTCTGTCCTCTCTGCAACTCTATCTCAAGTTTCCTCTCTGACCATTCTGTTGCTACTGTGGTAGACGGCCACTGTTCTTCTAAATCTATAAATAGTGGTATTTCTCAGGGTTCTGTCCTGTCACCCACTCTCTTTCTATTATCTTCTTGCCTTATCCACTCCTACATTGATGATACCACCCTACATCTTTCCGCGTCCTTTCAGAGACGACCAACCATTCAGGAAGTCAACAGATCACGCAGGGACGCCACAGAACGCCTAATTTCTGATCTTTCTATTATTTCAGATAGGGACAGAGGAAATCTAGTAATTTTCAATGCCTCAAAAACTCAGTTCCTCCATCTATCAACTCGACACAACCTTCCAGACACCTATCCCTTCTTCTTCAATGACACTCAACTGTTTCCCTCTTCCACACTGAATATCCTCGGTCTGTCCTTTGCTCATAATCTTAACTGGAAACTTCACATCTCATCTCTTGCTAAAACAGCTTCTATGAAGTTAGGCGTTCTGAGGCGTCTCCGCCAGTTTTTCTCGCCCTCTAACTGCTTACTTTGTACAAAGGCCTTATCCGCCCCTGTATGGAGTATTCTTTGCATGTTTTGGGTGGTTGCACTCACACAGTTTTACTATATAGGATGGAATCAAAAGCTTTTCGTCTCATGAACTCCCCTGCTCTGACTGACTGTCTTCAACCTATTTCTCACTGCCGAAATGCTGCATCTCTTTGTATCTTGTATCGCTATTTTTATGCTAACTGTTCTACTGATCTTGCTAACTGCATGCCTCCCTTCCTCCTGCGCCCTCGCTGCACAAGGCTTTCTTTTTCCTCTCATCCCTATTCTGTCCAACTCCCTAATGCAAGAGTTACTAGTACTCTCAATCATTCATATCGTACACTGGTAAACTCTGAAACTCCCTACCTGCTTCTGTAGTTTTATCTTCCTACGACTTGTCTTCTTTTAAGAGGGAAGTATTAAGACATTTCCTGCCTAATTTTGGCTAACGCTTTTTCTTCTTTTAGAAATTTAGAGAACCAGCACATTTTTTTTTTTTTTTAGCTCTTGTCTGGCCCTCCCTCCTACATAAAAAAAAAAAAAAGTGTGAACCCAACTTAACACATGCTTTTCATGCAATAATTCCTGGCCCAGTATATATATATATATATATATATATATATATATATATATATATATATATATATATATATATATATATATATATATATATATATATATATATATATATATATATATATATAGCGTGTTCATTGTCATTGTGAATTTTATGATCCCACTGCAATTATGACTTTCGGTATAAATCTAGGTTTCAAATTTAAATAGTTCGCCTTCAAGGTGAAGAGAGATTGGGAGGTTGGTAAGGATCTTGGACTGGGATGGGGAAGGATAGGAAGGGACAATGGGCAGTGAGGGACGCGTGATTTGTTCCTCTTCCGTGAGGGCCAGACAGTAATCATGTAGTGATGGCTCCATCGTGGGTGTGGCATCCACCGCGGTTCAAATGACGTAGATGCTCATTCGAAACCAAAATTAGCCCAGTGTCTGGAAGACCTTGTAGTAAATAGACCGTGCTTGTAGTATTATAGCCCTTAACACACGGTCGCTCTTTTCCTGCGAAATCACGTCATGCGCATGTTCGACGAGATGTTGTGGGAAATAATAGCACGGCATCTTAAGAATGATAACAATAACTCCACGCGTGGCAATGGGACAACAAAACAAACACAGCAGAAGAAGCAAAATCACCACGCACTGAATGCTCTTAACTGAGCTATTTTAGCAGTGGGAGTCTGTGTATTTGCTTTTCAAGAAGAAGAATGAGTACAGCAGCTGAGGAGGAGGAAAATGTGGATGCGAAAGTGGTTAGCTAGATGAGAAGAAAGTACAATTGGGATGTGAGGTTTTCCACAGTGATGGCTGGTCCAGAACCAAGTCAATCAGTGTGTGTTCCACCTGTCTTCCCCATGTAAGTGGAATCATAATGGGTGGTAATGCAGCAGATGATGATCTCTTGGCTTGATTCGAGGCGGTACTGCCGCGATGGGCCACATCAGAATGTTAACAAGCCACGAAATCAAATCAATGTTTCATGCTCATATTTACCAGTTAAATATGTACTATATAAGATGAAGGGATAAAATTTTCATAATTAAGTAATGATACCTAACAATAATTAAAAAAATAATATACTATAATATTATATTTGATACAGTATATTCACTACAGACTCAACAATTTTATCCTAATCGCAGGGAATCCGCGAGAATTTTCGATAGTTTCTGTGGATGCCACGTTGTGCGAAATCACAGTTCTTCTGCGATATCTCGTTGACACGATGTCGCAGGAAAAAAGTGCCCGTGTAATACCCGTGTGATAACAGTAAATGAATTTAGAAAATAAATAATAAAAGTTAAAGATCATCATCAAACATAGCATCTGTGTGTTCACAGCTATGCTATCATACCTAAAGAAAATGACAAATAAATCTCTTTTTATTTGGGGAAGGGTCATAAATTGTCTATAGCAACTGCAGGATCATTTGACCTTACACACAAGGACGATCCAAAAACATGATATCTTCTTTATTTCTTCTTACTGTGTGGATGCCATATTTCAAATACTTCATTCTGACATTTATATCCGACAGGTTTGATAATCTTCAGGTGTTGTGAAGGCACACGTCTTTCTCAAAAAAAAAAAAAAAAAAAAAAAGTTGCCTCTGTGCTGTTAGTTTCCTGCGGTACAAAACGATGAGTAGTTGATTTTTTCCCCTGCTATGTGAGCTGTTTCAATATCTACATATATATGATTGTTCGTGTTATCACTTGTTTATCACAGGGATGGGCTCAGCCTAATTTCACAAGCACGCGACCACATCATTAACACCTTATAAAAAGAGAATGAATTGGGACAATGAAGTCAGAGATGACCCCACTACATTCCATCTATCTTCAACAAACAAACATTCATTACCACCGCGAACCAGTTGTAGCATTGACTGGTAAGAAAATTTGAAGCACTCCTTCCCATATTGCCCATATATGTCCCCTTACCCTGTCCAGATATACTCACATGGATAAAAGCGGGGTCCTCATCGTCGATTTCGTCAGAATCCTGCACGAGGTCTTCCTCCAATAAGGAAGCAAGGAGGCCTCTGGGTCGTCGTTGCGCGGGCGAGGTTGGGGGCGTGGGAGGCGCTACACTTGGGGTGCCGGCACCGCTTCGCCAGTGTTCCCACAGCTTCCAGCACACCAGCGATCCCACGCCCACTAAAAAAATGACACTGCCCGCCCGTACTGCAAAGAGGACAAAAGTCAACATAAGTTATCATTCTGAGACGTCTCCGCTACTTTTTCTCACCCCTCCAACGGTTAACACTCTGTACAAAGGCCTTATCCGTCCTTGTATGGAGCACTCTTCGCATGTTTGGGGATTCCACTCACCGGAGTTTTGTTAGATAGGATGGAATCAAAAGCTTTTGCGTCTCATCAACTCTCCTCCTCTGACTGACTGTCTTCAGCGTCTTACTCACAGCCGGAATGTTGCATCTCTTGCTATCTTTTATCGCGATTTTCATGCTAACTGCTCTATTGATCTTGCTAACTGCATGCCTCCTCCTCCTCCTGCGGCCTTGCTATACAAGCCTTTCTTCTTCTTCTCATCCCTATTCTGTCCAACTCTCTAATCAAGAGTTAACCAGTACTCTCAGTCATTTATACCTTCCTCTGTTAGACTCTGGAACTCCCTGCCTGCTTCTGTATTTCCATTATCCTACGACTCTACTTCTTTTAAGAAGGAGATTTTAAGACATTTGTCCCTGTATTTTGGATAACTATTGATAATCTTAAGGGAACTGGCAATCCAGTGGGCCTTTTTTTTTTTTCATTTTTCGTTACCTTGACCAGTCTCCTCTCTTGTATAAAAAAAATCAAGAAGGAAAATAAACCCCACACACACACACACACACACACACACACACACACACACTAGCGCTGAAAGGACTGTTAAAGAAAGGTGGATGGAATATCTAGAAGAGTCATGTACTGACTGGACAACAATTTGGTTTCAGAAACGGAAGATCTTGTGTCACAGTCTTATGGAGTTTCTATACGTACAGTAGAGCAATTGATAAAATAAAGAGGGAAGGATGGGCATGATTGTGTCTACTTAAACCTATAAAAGGCATTTGATAAAGTCCTCCATCAGAGACTTATGAAAAAAATAAAAAAAATAGGGAGTTTACAGGGCAAAGTACTGGATTGGATAGCGGACTTCTAAAAGAATAGAGAAATGAGAAAAGTGATAAAGGGTGAAGAGATCAAAATGGTGTAGAGTTATAAGTGGAGTTCACAATGAACAGTCCTGGCTCCAGTAATGTTCATAGTATATATTAATGATATGGTAGATGGGGTTGACAGTTTCATAAATTTATTTGCAGGTGAGGCAAAGTTGCTGAAATGAGTGGAAAATGATATGGTTTGTGAAGTGTTACCTACGTAAAGACGAATAAGATACATGAGTGGAGCAAGAATTGGGAAATGGAATTTTATGCAAAAAAAAAGCAAAGTGATGGGAACTAGGTAAAGTAAAAGAAGACAGGCACTATGGGAGGAGTGGAAATCCAGAAAGCCAAAGAAGAAAAGGACTTGGGGATTACAATATACGATAATTTATCACCAGAAAAAAACACGTAAACATATA
>NC_059281.1:2238813-2243813 GCF_017591435.1 Portunus trituberculatus
TTGGCGACCTTGAAAGAACCTGAGGGTTACGGCGGCTGTGAGTTATAGTAGTGGGGACTCTGTGGAGTGTTTTATAATCCCCACTGTACTGACCGTAACAAAGTTGGCGATTTTGCCAGAATAACAGTCTAGTGAGCTGTAGCAGCTAACCGCAGCCGTGTGGCGTACGTAAACCGTAACAGTGGCGACCTCGCCAGGATAAACCAAGTGCTTTTATAGTGGTGTAGTATATTGTGTGGGGTATTATTACTTATATTATTTTATTGTTTGTGAGAACGAGTCCTGTGAGCACCATGGAGAGAGTTACTGGTCTTTTCACCCCACCAGTGGAGGGTGAGGATGCGAGTGTGAGCCGGCGAGACTCACCACGTGGGTATGATGAGTCGGTGGCCGCGCGTGGGGTCAGTGAGGACGCATTTACTACGTGTCATGATAACGCACGTGGCGGTCCCAGTGAAGGTGATGTGGGATATATTAGCCCTGGCAGAAGTATCGGAAGCAGGGAAGGCTCCCGACGATCTAGTCCAGCAAGCAGTATTGCTGATAGTGTCCAGTCAGCTGCCAGACTGGAGGAACTGCGATTGAAGCTGGAAATGAGGAAAATGGAGATAGAAGCAGAAGAGAGCCGAGAGTTGAAGAGATTAGCTGCGGAGAGAGACGAGAGTCAAACAGACTAGCAGCAGAGCAAGAGGCTAGAGAGGCGGAAGAGAGGGCTAGAGAAGCGGAAGAAAGACGAGAACTTCAGAGACTAGCAGCAGAGCAGGAGGCTAGAGAGGTGAGAGAGAGAGTTAAACAGACTAGCAGCAGAGAAGGAGGCTAGAGAGATGGAGAGAAAGGGCAGATAAAGATAGAGAGTTGGAGTGGGAGAGAACTCGCCATGCAATAAGTACGCCTGGAGTTGTTGGTAGTGTAGGAGGAGGAGAACAGAGTGTAGAGCGTACTTTAGTTCAAAGTCTCCAGCTAGTCCCCGAATTTGATGAGGCTAAGGTGGCTGAATGGTTTGTCCGCTTCGAGAGGAAAGCCAAGGAGTTTGCTTGGTCTCGAGAGAGATGGGTAGGCTTGGTCGCGAATAAACTCAAGGGAAAAGCCTTGGAAGTTTATGATAAAATGTCAGCTGATGATCTGGATGATTATGAGGAGTTTAAGGCTGACATTTTGCGGGCATATGAGCTGCGACCAGAAGCCTATCGCTTGCAATTCAGAGGAAAGAGGAAGCGAGCAAGTGACTCCTACCTCGAGTGTGCTCGTTCACTGGAGCAAGTGTTTGAGAGATGGGTTGCTAGCGAGGGTGTTGACTCTCTCGAGGCTTTGAAGGAGTTAGTAGTTATGGAGCAGTTCATTGATATTGCTGATAAGGAGCTGGTACCTCTGTTGAGGGAGAAGAGGTTTAGGACTTTGAAGGAGGCTGCTACATGGGCTGATGATTATGTGTTGGCCCACCGTCCTGTGCAGCAGCCTGGGAGTTGGAGTCGTAAGGAAGGTGGTCCTAAGGGAGGCCCAGGGAGTGGTGGCAGTTCTTCCTCGGGCTCTCCAGGCCACTTTAGGCGATATACTGGATTCGGCAGTAAGATGGGTTTGGAAAGCCCCAGGCCCCCACCCTCCTTTTTCTGCGAAGGACGGGACGGCGGGAAGGCGGCCCCTAGAACGCCCAAGTATGATTACCAGCCTACGTGCTATCACTGCCGAGGAAAGGGCATTTTAAGTTCAATTGCCCAAAATTAGTAACAGCTGAAACTCCAAAGTCCTCGCAGAAACCAGTTGCCTTGTTGGTGTGGCCAGATAAAGTTTGTGGTGATGAGTTGACTGCTCCTTCAGGCTTTAGAAGTGAGAAGGCACGGCGTGTGCCTGAGTTGTGTTTGGAGGAGAGAGCAGGTTGGCCCACCTGTCCCTCCCCTGTTGCCTCGCCCGCTGTTGTTAAGGATAGTGAGCTTGACTGGTGCCGTCCTTTCCTGTGTGGAGGCACTGTTGAGATTGATGGCACAAAGTATCCCATCACTGTACTGCGTGATACGGGAGCACAGCAGTCAGTGTGCCGAAATGTCACTGGGAAGAAGGTGACATCTAGCAAGGCAGTGTTGTGTCGTGGACTTAACACTGTGGAGGAGTTCGTGACGGCTGAGGTGACGCTGTCATGTCCTCTTGTCACTGCTACGGCGCAGGTAGCAGTGGCAGACGAACTGCCAGTCGCAGGAGTGGACTTCCTGCTTGGGAATGATTTGGCTGGTGGTCGTGTATGGATCCCAACCTCTGATGAGGATGAGGTTGCTGAAGAGTCTGGGCCAGTGGTGCAAGACTCTGTAAATGTTGTTACCCGCTCTCAGGCCCGCCGGGCTGAGAGAGAGCCTGTTACTACCCAGGAGGTTGCTAGCAGCCAGGTGGGATTGACTCCAGATGGGAGTAGCAGTGCTGATGTGGTGGAGCCAGTGTTGGGCTCACCATTGAGTTCTGGTGTAGAGGCTGACGGTGACGGCGTAGAGTCACTTGTTAATGCACCGGACTCGGCTTTGGGAGTTGTTGCTGAGAGTGAGGACGGAGTGTTGGGTGTAGCTGAGTTGTTTGATGGTTATCCTCACTCTGCAGAGCACTCCGGAGGAGCACTCGTGCTGAGTTGCTTCCTGGTGTGGAGGCTGAGGGCTCTGATGTTCAGCACAGGCCCCAGCATGATAAGTCAGGCAGTTTGTTGGAAGTTGGCGCCCAGGGTGGGAGACTTCCAGTTCTGCGGGGAGTTGGAAGTTTCTCCCCTGTGGAGCATCGTGGAGGCAGGGAGCGAGCTGTTCCCTTGCCTGGTGACTGCCTGGCTGGTGGTGATGATCCTTCTGAGGACTCACCGGATCACATGGCAGGAGCGGAGCAGCCTGGGCCAGCTCTCCGTCCTCGATGCCGTGTGGGACGTAGGGTTGCAGCGTTGCCTCAACCCCATGACCCTATAGTCCCCCTTTCTCTTACCCAGCTAGAGCCTGCAGAGCTCATTCGTAGGCAGCAGGAGGACCCGGCGTTGGCCTCCTTCTTTGCTCGAGTGGGTGAGGGAAGTGAGGAGTTGGAGGGCAGGGAGGAGTTTGTTTTGCATCAAGGGTGTTGTGTCGTAGATGGCAGGAGAGTGACGGTGGTGAGTTATTGCAAGTAGTTGTGCCGCAGAAGCTGCGTGAGGCACTTGTGCTGTTGGCACATGAGGGGCCCATGGCTGGACACCTGGGCATCCGAAAGACCGTCGCTCGCCTGCGTCGCAATTTTGGTGGCCCAGCATGTCTGGAGAAGTAGCCACGATTCTTAAGTGCTGCCACACTTGTCAAGTGGTGGGCAAGCCTAATCAGACACCCCCTGTGGCGCCACTCCACCCCATCCCTGCTGTTGATCCTCCCTTCACGAGGGTTTTGATTGATATAGTAGGTCCTCTGCCTACTACCAGGGCTGGTCACAAGTATTTGTTGACCATAATGGATGTTACCACGCGGTACCCTGAAGCAATTCCCTGAGAAGCACTCACTCTAAGGTGGTGCTGAAGGCTTTGTTAACCTTCTTTACACACTTTGGATTGCCAGCAGAGCTGCAGTCCGATCAGGGGACCAACTTTACTTCAAAGTTGTTTAAGGATACGATGACTGCGTGGGGGATCAAGCATATTGTGTCCAGTGCTTATCATCCGCAGTCTCAGGGAGCCCTGGAGACATCATCAAACTCTCAAGACCATGCTCAAGAGTTTCTGCATGGAGAGAGATAAGGATTGGGACGAGGGTGTCCCTTTGTCTTATTTGCGGTGAGAGAAGCGCCCACTGAGTCCTTGGGTTTCTCACCCAATCAGCTAGTGTTTGGACACCGAGTGCGTGGACCGCTCGACGTTGTTCGGGAGGCTTGGTGTCAGCCGTCGCCTGAGCGCCCTGTCTCACTGCTTAAGAGCCTCATGAGCAGTCGAGAAAGATTAGCCAAGGCATTAGAGGTGGCGCAGGCCCACCTGTGTAAGGCCCAGCAGAGTATGAAGGGGTATTATGACCGAAGGGCCGAGTATCGGAGTTTTGCCCCTGGAGATGAAGTGCTTGTGCTGTTACCACTTCAGGGCCAGCCGCTTGCTGCCCGCTATAGTGGCCCCTATATTATAGAGAAGAAGGTAGGTGACCTCGACTACCTGGTGGTCACTCCTGACCGGCGCAAGAGGGCTCAGCTGTGTCACGTTAACATGCTGAAGCCCTATTTTCGTTCTACTAGCCAGAAGGGCTCTTTTAGTTCTGCCGTGCAAGAGGCATCTTCAGTTTTATTTTTCTGCCGGGAGGGAGAGGCTCCAGAAGTTATTGGGCCTGAACCTGTTGTTCCTACAGGGCAGTGGGAACGGAATAGCCTCCATCTCTTGAAAGAGAAGGTTGAACATTTAGGGGATCAGCAAGATGAGTTGCTTCGGCGGCTGAGAAAGTACTCTTCAGTGTTTAGCAGTGTCCCGGGCAGGACACAGTTGATAGAACACGATATTTATGTTGGGGACGAAAAGCCTGTCAAATGGCCCCCATACTGAGTGAGCCCAGGAGTACAATGTCATAGTAAGATAAATAAGAGGAGCAGACAATGTTGTAGCAAATTGTCTGTCCCGGGGCCATTCCCTTTAATCAGTTTCATGCCTTTTAAAAAATTTTGTAAATGTTTTGTTTCCAAATTTTTTTCTTTTAAGGGAGGGCGTGTGATGGGCACCGTCTTGATCCCCTTTGGTTTATTATTTCATTATGTGCGAAGCCTATGGCTACCCATCGCGGGCCCTGACAGGTGTTAGGAAGCACCTGTTGTAGTAGGATAGTATAGTAATATATATACTGCACGTTTTGTCCCAGTCTGTGAACCCTCACAGCCTGGGTGCAAGGCGTGCAGAGAGGCATTAATACTTCATAGAGAAGTGGGTGGAACTGTCCTTGTGGGCGGTTTCTCTAGGGAGTATTAAGGCCTCGCCCTGTTACACATAACATCTACCATTTATAAATTCTACTTGGTTGGGTACAGGAGGAGAAGGAGTTGCTGAGGAG